>NW_027498898.1:0-115135 GCF_021521415.1 Bidens hawaiensis
GTGCACGTCTGGGAGGCATTCTTCGCAAAACGAAAAAACGAGCGTTAAATAGAATCAATGACACGCCAAAGATTATGAATAGAGGACATAGATTATACCAAGAACACATAATGACATGACTCAAGAGATTAACAGTTAATATGCAACACATAAGCACGTAGCACGTATATAAGTGTAGACATGTGATTGTGATGCATGAGCTATCTAGAGTCAAGGATCCTAGGTTATAGTCTAGGTCGGTTTCCTAATTCCCTATAACCATTGGCTCTGATACCAATCTGTCACACCCCGATCGTGATGGCGGAAAAATCGAGGGTGCGGCGACTAAGTCGTGATTGTTGAGCACAATAGTATAAAAGTCTAAATGCATAAACATAACCAAAATGTCAAATATTACATCAACCAGGTAACATGAAACAAATTGTTTTAATACAAAATATCAAGTTTCCAACAACTCCTAGTCTAGCCTTCATCTTTCTAAGGCCTCTAAACTTGCTAGGGATTTCTTGCTGCATTATTTCCTGAAAACATGTAACAAACTGTCAACTACATAAAGTAGATGAGTGAATTCATAGGTTTAAAGAAAAGAGTTTTATACACAAACATACTAGTATAGGTTGTAGGGGTTTATATATAGGGTGTACCTGCGGCTAACCCACCACTCCTACAACTTATACTACTATGTTTGGGTATAATTCCCAGTTTTTAAAATGGTTTGTAAGAAAAGATCTCTTGGTTTTCCCACAGAGGTTTTTGTAGTAAGTCAAACATGAAATGTTCTCCTGGGCTCTCAACGGGCTTATCAATCTCCCATTAGAGTCGTATGTGATAAGATTACTCAAAGATTTGCGGTCTCCCAACGGTACATGTAGCACATAACAGTTAAGCATAAACAAGGACATATAGATTTGAGCATGCTAAGTTTACTAGATAAACCAACACCAAAATCCCATTGTTTACTAGTATCCAAGATGATGGTGAACAAATGATGATGATGATGAATGATGATGAAACCCAATGATCACACAAGACTTGATTGAACTCACGCAAGACTTAAACCAAGACTACCTCGTTCTTGCCATCCAGGACTCAGCTAGGTTCTACCGAGAGTAGGATAGACACCCCAAAGAATCCTGGGTTCCCTTGGTCCCTACCGAGAATAGTATAGGTCCTCAAGAGTTATGGATTTCACCGAGACTAGTATGAAATCCCATGAGTTACGAGTGCCACCGAGAATAGAATGCCACTCATGGTCGTGAGTTCTACCGAGAGTAGAATAGACTCTCGCGTCCAATTCAACTCATGATGTTTTGATCTCTAGATTTCCATGCTGACACAATGACTATGATGATATGAATTTGATTCCCGTTCCCATGATGTCAATGTTCACAGAATTTCCCATACTCATTGATTTCCAATGTTCTTAGATCTCCATGAGTTAATGGGTTTTTCCCCATGTTCATAGATTTCCAAAGTTTATAGATTACCAAGAAGCTCGTGGATTTCCGCACGTGTGTAGAAATCCAAATGTTTATAGTTTAAAGAATGTTTGCATAAATGATTTTATCCAAACGTGTAAAGTTACCATGTTTCCACCCCATAGTTTTGAAAAGCTTAAATAGGGGCTATGAACTCACCTTGATCTTGGGTTAGGATGGTGCTACAATAGATCTCCTTAGCCTAGAGTTGGACATATATATAAGGTTAACAACGTGCTATAAGTCTAAGAAAACGAGCTTACGTGACCTCGAGCAAAAACTGGGTTTTAAAGACGAAAACAGCTTGGTTCTGGCTTGATTCGATCGAATAGGAACACGTTCGATCGAATAGGAACTTGTTCGATCGAATAGACACACATTCGATCGAATAGACACACATTCGATCGAATAGACACACATTCGATCGAATCTGAGGCACACTCGATCGAACTAGAAACACATTTGGTCGAACCAGTTGGGAAAACTCGTTCGGTCGAACATGGAACTTGTTCGATCGAATAGACACTCGTTCGATCGAATACGAAACTCATTCGGTCGAATGAGTTGGAGACCATTCGGTTGCTTTCCTATTCGGTCGACCGGACTGGTTCGATCGACTGGTTCGATCGAATGGGCTGATTCGATCGACTGATTCGATCGAATGAGTCTGATTCGACTCCTTCAAGCTGGGCGACGGAGAAACCTACGGGTTTTTCAGATTTTCCAGATTTTTGACCCAAAATCGAAGTTTTTGACATGGAAATGCTCGGGATTGAAGGGACTATCGATTCCCAGTGATTTTAAACACAAAAGCCTGCATTTTGACACCAAAACAAGACGGTTTTTGACCCGAAAACTCAAGAAACGAAAATGGGTGTTTTTGCTCGATTTGAGGCCGAAAATGGTTATGAAAATGGATGATTTTCAAGAAGATCTTACCAAGAACAACAACAAACAGATTTGTGGACTCGGATTTGAAGTTTGAAGACTTTCTCTCTCTAGTTTCTCTCTCTAGAATGAGAGTGTTTGGGTGGGAAGTGTTGGTGGAAATGAAAGAGATGGTGTAAGAATACTTGATTTTCCGCTTAAATACTCGGGTGACTCGGGTTCGGGTTTAGGCTACCGACGGGTCAAGACTAGTCGAGTTCATAAGTTTTTAAACAAACTAAAACTTTTTCAGCAAAACTTTTATAAAACCATTTTCCGAATAATTATTTGAAATCTTTTTAAATAAGAATATTTAATTTTTCGAAAGCATAAAAATTAATATTTTTCAGGCGTAAATGTCGTTTTATAAAATAAACATTTTAAATGATAAAAGCAGATTTTTTTTCCAATGATATGGGTTCCGAACTTATCGTCCAGAATCCCAAAGTCTATAGTTTCCGATGATTTCACGATCCTAGTTTACCAATCGAATTTCAGGGCGTTACAGTTAGCACATTGGTAATAATATCATTTTCTGCTTAACGTAGAACAAAAATAATTTTCAAGGGACATTTATTTTCTTTAAAACTTTTTTTATTTTTGGTTTAGTTAAAAAGTCTTAAGTGATTTCTATTCTTACAACTAAGTAAAATAAATTCTCATCCCCACACTTAGAACGAAATCGTCCTCGATGAGAACAAGGAAAAGAAATAAAATAAACATAAACATAAAAGCTTAAAATAATCAAAAGTAAAACAAAGAACGGGTTACTACCCTGGTTTATATGCGGAATCATCATCAGCTGTGTATTAATCGAGCGACCGTATAGCATTTCATTCGTGGCCGCAACCTCAGGAGAACCAGTTCCAAAAAGGCATTAGATCTACCATGAGGATAATAATAAATGCAATAACTCAAACTCATTCGCATTTAGCGGCTTACAACACAGAAAGCAAAAACATAAGAAATAAACATATTTTTGTGTTTTTGGAATTTTTTTAATTTTTTTTTGAATTTTTAATTTTTTTATAAATAACAAAAATAAAACAGATAATAAAGAATATCATAATACACACTCTACAACTCGGGCTGTCTCCCGAGTGATGCATCCAACACGTTTACGCCTCGGTGAATGAGTTAAGGTAGAATACCTCAACTATCTGGTCAGCTATCGGCTCTCCTATGTAGTGCTTCAACTTGTGACAGTTTAACTTAAACTTTCCGCTTTGATCTTGTATCTCAATAGTGCCATACGGGAATACCTCAGTGACCATGAACGGTCCCGACCATCTGGATTTCAACTTTCCTGGGAATAACCTCAACCGGGAGTTATACAGTAAGACCTTATCCCCACACTTGAACTACTTATTACCTTTAATCTTTCTATCATGCAGTTCTTTCATCCGCTCCTTATACTTAAACGACTGTGCATTCACGTGATCCGGAGCTCCTCTAACTCATGCAACTGATGGAACCGAGTGCTCTCCCGGCAGATAAATCAAGTTTAACCCTCTGAAGGGCCCATGAAGCGCGGTGCTCCAACTCAACAGGAAGATGACATGCCTTCCCATAAACCATCCGAAATGTTGTGGAACTAGTTGGAGTATTGTAGGCTGTACGGAAGGCCCACAAAGCGTCATCTAATTTGTCGGACCAATCCCGACGATTCGAACCTACCAATTTCTCAAGAATACGTTTGATTCCCCGATTACTCACTTCCTCTTGCCCACTAGTCTGTGGGTGGTAAGCGGTTGCAAGCCGATGGGTGTCCCCATAGCGCTGCAACACCTTATCCATCTGCGAATTGCAGAAGTGAGTAACTCGATCACTGATCAAGGCTTTCGGGACACCAAAACGAGCAAATAGACTTTTTAGAAAACGAACTACCACTCGGGTATCATTCGTGGGTAAAGCCTTGGCTTCAACCCACTTTGAAACGTAATCGACAGCCACGACTATGTACTTGTTCCCACACGAAGATGGAAACGGTCCCATGAAATCAATGCCCCAAACATCGAAAAATCCACAAACTTGAATAGCATTTTGGGGTATTTCGTTTCGCGATGAAATATTGCCGACACGCTGGCAACGATCACAACTCCTAACAAACGCATGTGCGTCCTTAAAGATAGAAGGCCAGTAAAATCCAGAATCAAATACCTTCTTGTCGTCGAACTCACACCGTGGTGACCTCTTGTCGGTCCCATATGACAATGGCTCAGAATCTGCTATCCTTCCTTAACATCTACACACCTCCTAATCAGCTGATCTGCACCGATGCGGAAAAGATACAGGTCGTCCCATAGGTGAAACTTAATATCAGCAAAGAATTTCTTCTTTTGCTGGTAAGGCATCTTCGGGAAGTACCCAACAGCGAGATAGTTCGCGAAGTCAGCGAACCATGGAAGACCTTCCTCCTGTGCCGTAGCAAACATGAGACTCTCTGTCGGAAAACGATAGTCAATCCTGACCCCCGAATCTCCTAACTCTACTCCCTCTAGACGCGAAAGATGATCGGCCGCCACATTCTCGACCGCCTTTTTATCACGGATCTCAATATCAAACTCTTGAAGCAACATGATCCATCGGATAAGATGAGGCTTAGCATCCTACTTGCTGAAGAGATATCGAATAGCAGCATGGTCCGTGTAAACAATCGTCTTGGAGAAAACTAGATAAGACCTAAATTTATCGAAAGTAAATACTACCGCTAAAGCTCTTTCTCGGTGGTCGTATAGCTCTCCTGTGCGCCATTTTAGGTCCGGCTAGCGTAGTAGATAGGATGGAAGTGTTTATCCTTCCGTTGTCCATGAATCGCTCCGACTGAATAGTCGCTAGCGTCACACATCAACTCGAAGGGTAACGACCAGTCGGGAGCAACCATGATCGTGGCGTTAATGAGTTTGTCTTTTAAAAGATCAAATTCCTCGATACACTGCACAGAAAAGACGAATGGAGCATCCTTCTCCAGAAGTTTGGTCATTGGTCTCGCGATCTTAGAAAAATCTTTGATAAATCGGCGGTAGAACCCGGCATGATCTAGAAACCTACGAATGGATCTCACAGGAGTGGGTGGGGGAAGATTAGAAATGGTCTCGACCTTTGTGCGGTCAACCTCTATCCCCGCACTCGAAATCTGATGCCCAAAAACAATTCCCTCGCGAACCATGAAATGACGCTTTTCCCTGTTAATGAGTAGGTTGGTGTCGACATAACGGGACATCATCCTCTCAAGATTAGATAAACAATGATCGAAGGAACTCCCAAATACGGAATAATCATCCATGAACACCTCCATGGAGTCCTCGATCATATCATGGAAAATGGCCACCATACACCTCTGGAATGTGGCCGGAGCGTTACAATATCCGAACGGCATATGTTTGTAGGAAAACGTTCCGTAAGTGCAGGTAAAAGTGGTTTCTTCCTGGTCGTCAGGAGCTATAGGAACATGGAAATACCCGAAGAAACCATCTAGGAAGCAGTAGTACTTCTGACCTCCTAAACGCTCTAACATCTGATCAATGAAGGTTAAAGAAAAATGGTCTTTCCTAGTGGTATCATTCAATCTGCGATAGTCGATGCAGACTCGCTATCCCGTCACAGTCCTAGTGAGAATAATCTCGTTCCTCTCATTGGTGACGACAGTCATGCCACCCTTTTAAGGAACCACTTGGACTGGACTCACCCAAGCACTATCAGAAATGTGGAAAATGATCCCCGCATCAAGGAGTTTAATGATCTCCTTCTTCACGACCTATTGCATTTTCGGATTAAGTCGTTGTTGCGGCTGAACGACAGTTTTGAAGTTATCCTCCATGAGGATTTTATGAGTGCAAAACGAAGGGTTGATACCCTTAATGTCGATAATCATCCATGCAATCGCCTCTTTGTGCTCTCGTAGCACCCTCAACAACTTCTCCTTCTCGACCTCCGTCAAAGCAGATGCAATGATAACCGGTAGCTTCCTCTCTTAATCTAATAATGCATACTCAAGGTGGGCGGGTAAATCCTTAAGCTCAAAGGAAGAAGGAGGACTCTCGACAGAAGGTCGGTCCATAGGATCGTCCCGTACGATCTAAACAGACACGCCAGATTCGGGGATATGCGACTCGGTGTCGTCATATAAGAACTGATTGGTCATGACAACCATCTCAATCTCTGGAATCTCCCTCACGAGAATCTGGGTGGTGTCGGAGGCAGATCCTTCACAGATTTCGCTGAGAAACTCCCCAACATGTTCCATGATGGTATCAATGAAGTATAAGGAGTCATCAGCAGACTTGGGGTGTTTTAGTGACTGTCTAACGTCAAAGGTGAAGTTCTCATCCCCAACTCTTAAAATCAACTTACCCTCGCAGACGTCGATCAACGCCTGTGCAGTAGCAAGGAATGGTCGGCCCAAGATAAGTGGGACACTATCATCATAGTTCCTGTCCAAGATGACAAAGTCCACCGGGAAGATGAACTTTTCGACACAAACAAGCATGTTCTCGACCACCCCTCGGGGGTATTTCACATATCGATGAGCAAGCTGAATACTCATTGAGGTAGGACGTGGTTCGCCTAGACCCAACTTGCGATACACGGAATACGACATAAGATTAATACTGGCACCAAGATCCGCTAGCGCATGAAAAACTGTATTATCACTCAGGATGCAGGGAATCGTGAAACTCCTAGGATCAGACATCTTTTATGGTAACTTTCTCTTCAAGACTGCAGAGTAACCAGCACTCAGTGGGATGGAAGAGACTTCAGCTAACTTCTCCTTATTTGAAAGAATATCCTTAAGGAACTTTGCATATTTCGGCATTTGAGTTAGTGCCTCAAGGAATGGAATGTTAAGATGAATCTTCTTTAAAAGATCAAGAAATTTGGTGTTCTGCTCCTCGTCTCTATCCCTACGGACTCTCCCGGGATATGGAAGTCTAGGTTTGTAAAATCTCGCTGGTGTGTTGGGTAACTGTTGGTTCTCGTCCTATGTCGTACTTCCCGGGCTGCGCCTCTGATGCACCTTGGCCGGTGGAGACTCCAACTAAATCTCCTCATCTACCTGCTCCCCTACATCTACTGCAGGCTCCTCATCGACTCCTCTCGTCGCCTCCTGACTCACGGGCTCGTTACGTGCTCCTGCAACGCTCCTCGTTGTCACAGCCTTCGCGAACGCCTTCGGATTTTATTTGGTATTACTTGGTAGTGTTCCTGGAAACCTCTCATTTAGACTACTTTCTATCTCTCCCATCTGCCACTCAAGATTCTAAATTGATGATCCCTGATTTCTCATGAATGACTCGTGCTCCGAAAATTTCTCTTGAGTCTCTTAGTGACGGGAGTCCTCTCGAGTTATAAGCTGTGACAACATCTGTGTCTATTGTGCCATCTTCTCCTCTAATGTGGGCTTCTTCTCCCCACTACTCGTTCCCTCACTGGAATCCTGGAAAAGACTCTGATGCTGCTGGAAGCCGGACTGATTTCCATTCCTCCAGTTGGAATTTTGATTACCTCTCCACCCCGAATTATAAGAATTGAAAGAGTTTTGATTTCGGTTCGGATTACTAACAAAGTCAAATGCCTCCTGCTGGAAACCTACGGGGCACTGAATGGTATCATGCCCCCCTCTACAAATCTCACACAACTTATTCTTCACCTACAAGTCCTTCACGATCTTTGTCAACGCCTCAACCTGTGCCGCAAGTGCGGTGCTCGTGTCGACCGAATGTATACCGCGTGATATGGAGTCGACGGTCTTGGTACTCTTAGCGGGCGGTCGCTGGTATCTACTCATGGCTAAAGCGTTAAACAAGGCAATGCACTCATCGGTATCCTTTTTCGTCAATAAGTTTCCTCCCGCAGTAGTGTCAAGCATACTCTAAGTCGCGTACGTCGCTCCGTTATAGAATTTTTCCACAACTGCCAAGTCTTGCAGGCCGTGGTTCGGACATAAAGCAAGTAGAGTTTTGAATCTCTCCCAAGCCTCGTTGAAGCTCTCAGTGTCCTTCATTTGGAAATAATGAATCTGGTTACGCAAACGAGCGGCCTTAGCCGGTGGATCGTATTTCTCAAGAAACTTGGTCTGCATGGCAGCCCAAGTAGCAATGGATCCATGTGGGAGGGACTCAAGCCACAGACTTGCATGATCAACGAGTGAGAACGGAAAAATGTGGAGTTTGATGGCATCTTCGGATACGCAGACAAGATGAAACGTGTCGCAAATACATGTAATGCGTGTCAGATAAGAGTGCGGGTTCTCGTGGAGCAACCCGTGAAATTGAGCAGAATGAGAGATGGTGTTCAGAATGTTAGATGGAATCTGCCAATTCGTCAAATCTGCGATAGCTTGTGGAGCAATGTTGGATCTCGCGCCCGCATCGACCGGACGGGCCCGGTCTGCAACTGACCTCCTCGGTGATGGAATTGCATCGCTCATAATCCTATCCCTAATGACGGATTCAGAAAAAATATGAGAAGAGGATGTATTACCGAAGGACGTAGAAGAACTGGAAGACGGTCTGGCACGACGTCTCTCACGTAACTCTCTCTCTGGTTCGGAAAATCCCTCAGATTAAGGTGGTCCTAGAGATCGAGTACGTCGCATACAACTATTAAAATAAATAAAAGAAACTAAAATTAGCTAAACTATTTAAGCAAAGAAAAAGAAAAACAAAACAAGTAGCAAACAAGGTAAGTCCTAACTCGAGTCGTTCTCAATACGCCTCTAACCGTGTCCCCGGCAACGGCGATAAAAACTTGATGTGTGTCTAATGATGCTCTTTCTAAGTAACTCACAACTAAGCTTTAAATTTATAAAACAAGACTCCTAAAGAAACCACACAAAACCGACAAGTGTACCGATCACTAATAGTATAGAACTAAGGAAGTCCGAGTATCGAACTCAAGGACACGTGAAAACGTTCTTAATACTTAACCCTAACCAAGACTCACCTAAGAATAAATAAATGATTTTTGATAATTAACTACTTGACCTAACTTACTTTAACTAAATTAATTAACTAAACTTAACTTAACTAAACACTTAGAGAATACGTCTACCTAGGTAAGAATCCTACTAAAGGTATAATAAGCTAATGTATTTAAGAATCTCACGACACCGGTATCTAAGCATAACACAACTAAATTTCACTCAAGAACGCTAGATCACCTCTCGGTCTCACTAAAAAACTCTAACTTACACTTAATTAATTTTAAGAACAAAACCGGGGAATGAATTGCTAAATTGTTCTAATGTCGGTCTCACCGACACATTACCCTAATGGAGACGAATACTACGTAACCAAGGATAGTGGAACCATTTAGTTTAACTTAAACTAGGTCAACTAATCGCTCACAAACCCAACCCCGACAAGAACCGAACCCGCTCTCGTGCAATCCTAATTCTAACAAGCAAAAGAAATGAGACGACATTACTTCCTATCACCTATCGGTCTCTAAGAAGGTGCCTACCCGCTGAATCTAATAAATTAACACACCCACATAAACCCTATGGTTGTACACCCTGCAAACAATCTCTAAACACAAAGTAAAGAGTTAAAACAAGCTAAAATCAACCAAAACCGATTCAATCAATCAAAGCAAGAGGTATATGAGTATAATTAATCAAATCACAGCCAATAAAAACAATCTAATTCAATATTAAACAAAACTTTCAACAATTCAAGTCATGATGATCAACAATCCATATTACTTACTAAAACCTAACAATATTCATCTAACCTAGGTAGAACTAACTAGTTTAGCCTAACATATTATTTGGACAGCAGCTATACATCAAAGTAAACATCATAAAACTCAACATATACATAATTAAACTCATTCAATGATCAAGATCAATCAAGCACTAGTCAATCTGCAAATCAATTGCAAAACAATTCAAGTAAAAGATCAAAATCAACAAGTTATGTATCTTGAACAAAATCACAAAGTTTATGAGACTTATACTCAAGTATATGGCAAAGTTTATGGATGAATATCGACCCTAGCTGCTGTACCAAGTCTCCCTTAGTGTTCTTTCTCTTCTTCCAGCCGCCACAAGCTCAAAAAAAAGACTTTTCTTCTCCCTTGTTGCTGCACTGTTCGGATCGGCCAGATGTAGGGTGTTAGGGTTCTTTTTTTTTTTTTTGATTAATTAATATAACATGCATAAAAGGCTTGGATCTTGTGAGATTGGGTTGGGCCTTGACTTGTAGTATTCAATCTTGATCAAAAAGGCCCCTAGATTCTTCAAACTTGACACTTTTCTCTTGCAAACTCATAACCTACAATTAATCATCAATCTTTAATCAAGCAAAAAAAGCCATAACTCTTATTTATTATACTATTAAGAAATTAAAACATGATAAAACGATACGGAAAGTAAGTGTGTTTTACAACACATAATGTTTCCCCTTCATATTCGCTACACTATGTAGCTTCGTACTTTCATTTCTTGTTAAATTAGGATATCTTGACAGCCGCCAGTACTTCCCGATCGTCTCTACCTTCATCATTTTCTTCGTCACTCATGATCCAAGTAAGTTCCCTTATGTGGTTATAATTGCAGGCATGCTACATCTTCAACTCTTTCCAACTGACTTATATCTGTTTCTTTGGTGTTGCTTCCACTTTGATTCCTAGTTTGGAAGCCTTTAATTCCCAGTGCGAAACAAGTGAGCAACTCCCTTAGTTTATTTTACTACAAACTACAATTATGATCCTTCCTCATTACATCCTTCAGTTGGAGTCTTACTGCTTCCATATATCGTTCCATCAAACATTATTCAAAATGTGTATGGTTGGCATGTGTCCTACTACAGCGTCCAGTATGACCTCCTCGAGCTCGTCCATTTGCAGCATTCATCCTATCTTATCTCTAAGGAAACACAAACGTCATCACTCTAGGAATTATTTTGCTCATGATTTGTAAGGTAAGTAGTTAATAATAATGGCCAAGTGTAATAAGTCTTTGCATTACTCCTCAGGTCCTACATACTTCTCTTTATGATTTCATGTGTGCTAGTTTCTATTACTCATGCAATCATGCAAACATACATATAACCTACATTCTTATCCTTAGAAATTAAGCTAGCATACAAACATTCTTATCACTGGCAATTAAGCTAGCATACAAACATTCTTTCTTTATCAATTAAGCTAACATCATACGTTCTTCCACTTTCATTTAAAATGCATATAGATATATTTCTAAATCTTTAAATGAACTTAATCACGTAACTTACCGTTACATATCTTTGTTGAGCGACACATGGTTTTCTTGAACTGGCATCTTCTTTCTTTTCTTCTTTAAGTCCCATTCTCTATTCATGTTAGTGCACAGTTTTGGTCCTCTCGAGTCTTTATAATTGTTTGTATTTATTATTATTGTAATTTAAGGGTATTTTGGCAATTACAAGCCCATTCGTTAAGTTATAAGTAGTCATTCGTCAAGCATGTTTAACGAATGATAGTTAAATTGTTATGTGTGTCTATTCATTAAGGATCTTTAATGAATGGACTTTAATCTTTATTGATACGTATCCATTCATCATCGAATGTCGACGAATGGGGTATAGCGAATGAGTTATTCATTATATCATTTTGTTATTTAATGTAATGAAGACGAATGAAGGCCATTCATTAGGGAATGTGTACCGAATGACATTCATCTTCTATATATAGGCTGATCCTGCATAATTTAAGTGTTCTAAAAGTATTTTCTCTCCAAGCCGTTACTCTGCCAATTACTCACGCACTTCGTTCACTAATTAACCTATTACACACATACGCATATCATATAACTAGATCTGTTTGTTAATCGGTATGAATTGACCAATTAACTATAGCTCAATCTTTCTCAAGTGTATCAGAGCTGCCAGGTTTAGATTGTGTATGTGTTAAGGTAATTCATCATGAATTGATTGATAATTCACTATTTTAGTGTTAATTATAGATATAGATTTGATTTTATTGGTTTTTCATTGGCTTAACATGTTGAGATGTTAATTAAAGACTGATTTGATTAAAATCGGATTTGTAATTGATATTGTGTTTTTCGTGGTGATTGAATTGGGTTATTATGAAAGTTGGATATGGAATTGATTTGAGATTGTGTAGTTCAAAAACAGAGGGTTCTCTTTTGTTGTATTTTTGGATTTTGGTTTGGTTTGACCAAGGATTGAAAGTTCAAATGTGTACGGGTTTATTCGCAGGATTGAAACGAAGAATTTATGTGGTTATTGGCTTGATTTGATTGAGGATTGAGTGTATAATCCATAATATTGTAATCGTTTGAATTGCTATTTGTGTCTTGAAAATTACCACATCTAGAAAATAATTTGAAGATTCATTAAACCATTCGTTATGATGAACTTATTCATTCGTTATGTTTGTGATAGTCATTTGCTATTAGAGTGTAACTGATTCATGACACGTGTCAAGGTTGTTACAACTGATTAACAACTTTATTCGTTACTGTAGCTGATTCGTCATCACTCATTCGTGATTACTACTCATTCGTCATTAATCATTCATTCACCTATTCGTTACATATACCCATTCGCACTTAGGGTATGTTTGGTTGAAAGGAATGGAATGAAGGGGGAATAGAATAGGAGAAGGAATGGAATGGACAAAGGAATGAAATAGATCATTACCATTCCTTTGTCTTGTTTGGTTAACATATGGGAATGAAATGAATAATTACTTTATGTTGTTTGGTATCCGAAAAAATTTTAATGACTGAAAGAGAAATAATAAAAATATTCCTATCCCAATATATATATTTTTTAACAAAAAATAAAATAAAAAAATACTGAAATGGCGACGGTGGTGGTAGCGTTAGAGATGAAAATGGTGGTGGCGATGGCGACGGTGGTGGTGGTGGCGTTAAGGCGGCGGGGGTGGTGGTGGCGTTAAGGCGGCGGGGTGGTGGTGGTGGTGGTGGTCAAGTGATGGTAGCATTGGTAATGATGGCGATGGTAGGGTGGTGGCGTTAAGGCGGCGGGGGTGGTGGTGGTGGTGGTGGTCAAGTGATGGTAGCATTGGTAATGATGGCGATGGTAGGGTGGTGGTGGCCAGGCAGTGATAGTGGTAGTAGCGGTTATGGTCGGGTGGCAAAAGTGACAATGGTTTTCGTGGTTATGGCGACGATGGTGGTGGTGGTAGCTTTGGTGGTGGAGGAGGTGGTGATGGCGAAGGTGGTGGTGGCGGCGACGGTGGTGGCGGCGGAGGTGGTGGCGGTGACGGTGGCAGTGGTGGTCAGATGATGGTGGTGGCGGTGGTTGTTGTTAGATGTTGGTGTTGTTTAGAAAGTAGGCAGTGGTGGTCAGATGATGGTTTTGATGGAATGGGATTCCATGTGTAATGGATGATTCCATTTCATTGTGTAACCAAACACCTCTTATTTCATTCCCACGTAATGAATCATTTCATTCCGCCTGTCATTACTGCATAACAAACACTACCTTAGTTCATTCGTTACTTAAACATCCTTTCATCCTCCACCACATTCGTCATTCATTTGTTAAGCTATTCAGGTGTTGATTTGTCATCTCTGAACCTTCAATCGTGATAGCTATTCGTTGTCATTATCCATGAAGACTGAGAACCATTCGTCATTTCACTCGTTATGAGATTCAAACTCCTATTCATTAGGATAATCCATTCTCCACTGTTCACCTTTCGTTACCATATTCATCCATTCGTTCTATCCATTCGTTACAAATATTTTCATAAAACCTTTAAATATCATGTTTTGAAATTATTAAACCTAAACTTTTGTTTTAATCTACTTTTGAGATGGCTAGTTTCTACACATTGGAATATCAAAACATGTTGTTGCGACAAATGTTAAATCTCGATGATGAGATCGGATCACATTCAAAATGTCCTGGTTTAATGAAATTTAGTGACTTTTCAAAATGGGAACCATGATTCATAGCATATCTGTGGTATGTACATCCAGACTGCTCAAGATGTCTTGACGGTGTTTATAAGGTACCTATGGTTGGTAGTGAAACAACTGGTTTTACTCCAAAAGGCTTTTATTCATTATTTTTAAGAAATAAAGAAAGCTTTAGAGATTAAAACTAAGGAATATTCCACATTAACAATTTCATTGCCCGACAATATTTCCATCAAGTGGGAAGTATTAAAATTTGTGCATCCCTGTTTCAGCACATTAAATGGGAAATACTGAGGAAAGTAAAAAGGTGAAGCTAAAGTTTCAGTTTCGAAATTTTAACTTACTGAAAGGAGAGACTGTGGAAGAGATGCTTACAAGATTCAATCATCTTATTGTTGAAATGAATAAGTTAAAGATGGAACCTAGTGAGATTGATAAGATTGATACTGTGAAATGCTCTTCCAAGTTCTTACTCGAAATTTCTCATGGTACTTAAAGAAAATAATTTCTTTAAGAATGAAGATCTTACTTCAATGGAATTCATGCAGAAAGTTGAAGATAGAGAGTATGATATGAAATGCCAAAAATCATCAAATGAAACACAAGATCCGACTTTATATGGAGGTTGTTTACCTTTGAGTAGTTCTGCCGCTTCAATTAATTCATTTCTTACTCAAACTTCACAAGAAGTATCATCTTTCTATAGTGATCCAAATGTGTGCTCCATGGCATCCGGTTCTACTGATAACTCTAGTGGATCAACGGCTAATGTTTTCACTGCACCACCGAATGTAAACATGATGGAGGCTTAACAAAATTTTGCTTTCCTTTGTGCATTCATGACATCTTATGAAAACTTGGTGGGTAGTAAGATTGCGACAGGTGAATTGACTGATGAAGATTACGATCAGATTGATCCTGACGATCTAGAGTTAATTGACCTCAAATAGAACATAGGTATGATTGTACGAAAATGAAGAAGTTTATGCAACGAACTGGTAAAGATTTACCATCATTTAACAAGAGGGTTGGCTTTGATAAATTAAAGGCCAAATGTAATAAATGCCAAGAGTTTGGATATTTTGCCAAGGAATGTGATAAGCTGATGAAAGAATACAACGGACCTCGTTCTCATGACAGAAGTTCAGGAAAGACTTTTACTGAGGTGAAAGAATACAACGGATCAATTAATCAAAAGATATTGCAAGCTTGTTAACGAAATTAAGCATGATGGGATTGAGAAACGAGAGTTAGACTACATTGATAGGTTGACCGATACACTGTTTGAAACGTCACTTGAAGTTTGGGGTACATTCGTTATATCAATTCAATCTGACCCCAATACATACAAGCTCACTCAATACATCGAGAAGATAAAGAATCATGATTTATCTTTTCAAAAGAACGATAACACTGCAGAAATGAGTGTAAAACCTGAAGAACCGTCATTATCAGAAATTGGAAACACTCCAAAGTTCGATGATGATGGTGATTCAGAGTATGATGAAGATTTGATTTTGGAATCATTGTTGGATTTCAAAGTTGAAGATAAAGTCGAAGAAGCTAAATCCTGTGAAAAAAAATGTGAGGAGTACAAAAAGTTAAAATCTACACCTACTCGTTACTGAATGAGCTTGAACGAGTTAAGGACGCTTATGATCAACTTAAAAAAGGCGAAAAGTCTCTTTTGGAGAAGATTGATCAAAATGAGAAAACAATAAACAATTACATTGATCAAAATGCTGCACTTAAATAGGAACTACAAATTGTTAAGCGTGAGCATGTAATAAGGTTGCATTTGTTCATGGTATGACATCTGTGAATAAGAAAGAAATCCAGTATCGAAATCAATCTAATAAGGATTTCTTTATTTAAAAAGACAAACGTAAATAAACTAAGAAATCTTCTTGGTACAAGAATAATTCTAAGTTTGTTTACATTCCAAAATCAGATGCGGGCAACCAAGATGTTCTGAAAATAGAAAAACAAAAATTTCAAAATTCAAAATCCAAAAATACGAGCTCAAACGTCCAATCAAATATTCCAAAAGATCCTCCGAAACAAACTTTTACAAGAAAAGCCGATACCATTAAAAGTGTTTCGGGGACACCAAAAGTTGTTGAGATAGTTGATTTGAAAGATTATGATGGAAAAAGGTCTGAAAAGTTGAAATTTTATGTGAAAAGATCCAAATCAAAGTTATATCATTGGATTGTTAAGAAACTCATTCGATCAAGTAGATGTAGAAAAAGACATATCCGTCAAATCCGAAAGTTCAGAAAATTCAATAGTTATACATGTAGAATTTGGAAGCTTAAGGAGGAGTGTGTTAGACTATCAATATGATAGGGTAAGATGACTTGAAGATCGAGTGCGTTAGTCTAAGAAATATCCAAGGAAAGTTTGTTGGAGCATAGACGTCTATTGCTTAGACACCAAGACCAAGCAATATTCAAGGGGGTGACTGTTAGAGCATTTTGTCTATCGCTAGGTCTTGTATTTGTATTTTGTAAAGGACTGAATTTGTAACATTAGATATTCTGTTAAAGAGCGTATAAGCCTGTCTAGCGTATAAGACTTATACGTGGCGTATAAGTCTTATACGCCACATACACTTATACGGCCTATAGATTCTTTATATAAATAGGAGATTTCATGTCATTTTGTAAGAGTTCTTTAAAATCACTTGTAATTACATGTTATATGAATATTAGTCAATATTTTTATGGGTTGCCATGTTTTTATCCCTTTGCTTAGTGTCTCCGCCATTAAACATCATATACGTGATTACGATCCGGATCATGTTCTTTTACAATCCGGATCATGTTCTTTAACAGATTCACTAATGAAAGAACTTGTTTATGTTATATTTGATGACTTGAACAAAGTAAATGTTCCTGGTGTTTCTCATCAACCTTCTGTTGCCCCAGTTTCTGTCAAACCACAACGTGAGTTTGTTGATATGAAAACATGCTTCTTATGTGGCAAACGTGGTCACGTTTTAAGAAACTTCGGAATGATGAAATCACAGAAAATTCATCCGTTTATCAAAGAATAATCCAAACCAGTTCCCTTGGTTAAAGAAATTTTAAAAAGACCCATATCTTGTGATGATGAGACTCACATCATGTTTTATAATATGAATCCACACAAGGTGATTTATGTTGATGAAAGCAATGTTAATTTAAAACCTAAATTTGTTCCTATAGAACCAATTTGTAAAAATGTGAACACAAATGTCGTTCAAGCTGCATATTTGAGACGAAAGTCTAAAAGGCCCGTGACTTATTTACAAGCAGCGAAACCGCATTTGGGCTACCTTTTTGAACTAATCATTTTACCTTTATGTGCAGAGTTTATCCAAGACTTTATCTGGTGAAAACTGGATTGTGGATAGTGGATGTTCTCATCATATTACCGGCAAAATTAACCTACATTGTCAAGAATATTCAAGGGGGTTATGTAGCTTTCGCGGGTAATTCTGGGGGAATG
The DNA here is from genome assembly GCF_021521415.1 of Bidens hawaiensis. Taxonomy (NCBI): domain Eukaryota; kingdom Viridiplantae; phylum Streptophyta; class Magnoliopsida; order Asterales; family Asteraceae; genus Bidens; species Bidens hawaiensis. The sequence goes on from NW_027498898.1 coordinate 17,797, forward strand.
ATTACAAAAGGAGATGCGTCAAATGGTCGTATTACATTCGAAAAAGTTAATTATTGTGATAAAGTGGATCACAATCTGCTCAGTGTTTCTCTGATATGTGATAAGAAGTATACCACTGTATTTAATGACAAGGAGTGCATAATAATCAAACTGGGCTATGTCATTCCAGTAGACATGGTTGTTATGAGGTCTCCAAGGTCAAATGATATTTATGTAGTACTAAGTTATCGAATTCTACTTCTGTGGAAACGTGTTTTGTGTCAAAAGAAACTGAGAAGGACTCCATTATGTGGCATAGGTGTATGGGTCACATTCAAGTAAGAAAGATGAACTATCTGATGGCAAATGATTTGGTAGACGGGGTTTCCCTGAAACAATTCAAGCTGGCCGATCGCACTGTGTTGCATGCAAAAAGGGCAAACATAAGAAGAAGTTAATTAATTCAATTGATACTCCTCTGAAAGGACTTCATATGGATTTGTTTGGTCCTGTAAATTGTGCAAGTATTTCTGCAGATTGGTACCGTCTAGTTGTCATTGACGACTATTCAAGATACTCATGGGTGTTATTTATGAGTTCTAAAGATCAGACACCTATTCTTGTTCAAAATTTAATCACGAATATCGAATCACTGTACCAACACAAGGTGAGACATATTCGGAGTGATAATGGTACAGAATTCAAGAATACTATATTGTACTTATTTTGTATTCAGAAAGGAATCCATCAAGAATATAGTGCTCCATAGGTACCTCAAAAAAATGGTGTTGTTGAACGGAAGAACCGAACATTGATTGAAGCTCCAAGAACAATGTTAGCAAATTCAAATCTTCATGTCCAAATTTGGAATGAGTTGGTGAACACTGCTTGCTACATACTTAATCGTGTTCTAACTGTGAATAAACTGCAAAAGATAAGCTATGAGCTTCTGAACAATCGAAAACCTAATTTAAAGTTTTTGGAACCTTTCGGGTGTCCTTGCACCATATTGAGAAGAGATACGGGAACATTTGAAGAAAAAAATATTGAAGGTTATTTCTTGGGCTATGAATCGCCTAAGAAAAAATATTGAAGGTCACTTCGGGTTGTGCTAAAGAGTGGTAACATGTTGATTGTCAACGATACACAACACCTCCTGCCAGCAAGGGTCTCGATTGGATGTTTGACTATGAGAGTTTATTTAATTCTTGCACTCCCATAGTTGATCAACGTGACGAAGACTTGGTGCATGCATATTTAGAAGATAAATTGTTTTCCACACCAAGGTCTTCAACCTCTAATTATGATAATGTTACACAAGATGATCTATGTTTTTTCTATTTCATCGGATGATGGTCATTTTGTTAATTCCTCTTCAGTTTTATTTCATGAAACTCATGACATTGGTGAATCATATCATGATACTGAAGAGAATCTTACTAATTTAAATGATAATGTTGTTGTGCCTGAGAATTCGACACTTCGGAGTCACATGTATCATCCTCAGGACAACATCATTGGTAATCCTGATGTTGGTGTGGAAACACGTCATTAGATTGCTAATACGAGTGACGTTAATGTATTGTGTACGTATGCCGATATGCATTCTTCAGGAATCATGAATCTCGCTAAATACTCCTGCTTTCTGTCTCAAATGGAACCGACTAGTGTTCGTATGGCGCTTCAAGATACTTCATGGGTAGAAGCAATGAAAGAGGAACTACAACTGTTTAATCGAATGGGTGTTTGGGATCTCATTGACAATCCTGATAGAGTTAATAAGCCAATTCCGACCAAATGGGTCTTTAAATGTAAGAAGGATGATCGTGGGGTCAGAAATAAAGCACGTTTGGTTGTGCAAGGGTTTCATCAGCAAGAAGGCGTAGACTACACAGACGTATACGATCCAGTTGCACGATTGGAGGCTATACGAATATTTTTAGATTATACAGCTTTCAAGAATGTTAAATTTTATCAAATGGACGTCAAGAGTGCGTTTCTCAATAGGGAACTTCATGAAGAGGTGTTCGTGAAGCAGCATTCTGGTTTTGAAGATCCGGACTATCATGACCATGTTTACCGATTGAACAAGGCTCTTTATAGTCTACACCAAGTCTTGAGAGCTTGGTATGGCACACTTGCTGAACATTTGATGGATAGTGGCTTCAAACGAGGGACTGTGGATTGTACTCTCTTTTACAAGAATGTCAGAAAATATTTGCTCCTCGTTAAAAAATATATTTCGACAACATCATATTTGAATCTACGAACGACAAGCTGTGTAAGGATTTTGAGAAGTCAATGCAGACGAAATTCGAAATTAGCTCGATTGGGGAAATGAATTTCTTATTAGGGTTGCAGGTTCATCAATCTGACGCTGGTATTTTTATTCATCAGACGAAATATGTGAACGATGTCTTGAGCCGGTTCAGAATAATTGCCGGAAAAATTCCTTCGACGCCTCTTCCCGTGGCTCACAAATTGTCACTGGATGAATTGGAGGATACCGTAGATCCGACCATGTAGCGAGCAATGATAGGTTCTTTAATGTATCTAACTGCTTCTCGTCCTAATATCATGTTTGCTGTTTGTCTATGTGATAGGTATCAATCGAGTCCCTGAGTGACTCATCTGGCGGGGGTTAAACATATACTTCACTTTCTGAGGGGTAATCCTAACAGCAGGTTATGGTATCCTAAGGATGATAGATTCGATCTCACTGGGTTTTCCGATTCGGACTATGGAGGATGCATGATCAATTTCAAGTCAACTACAGCAGGTTGTCAATTTCTAGGAAGCCGGCTTGTTTCCTGGTAGTGTAAGAAGCAGATAATGGTCTCCACTTCAATCCCATAAGCAGAGTATGTGGCAGCCTCGTGTTGCTTTTCATAGGTTCTTTGGATCTAGCAACACTTGCGGGATTACGGTTTGAAATTTCTTACAACTCCCCTCTAAGATGAAGCATATCGAAATTCGATATCATTTTATCCGTGATTGCTTTGAAAATAAATTAATTAATCTAGAGAAGGTGCACACGGATATTCAGAAAGCTGATCTGTTTACCAAAGCTTTTGATAAAACTCGTCTTAACTTTTTTCCTGGTTTAAAAAGATTGAAAACTCTTGTTGATATCCTTAAGCTCGGATAATCATTTTAATATTTTTATTTTTATAAAGTTTATTTTGTTTTGATTATATTAATATTTTGTTTTTTGGGGAGAAAATGGGGAAAATACAAAAAATATTTGTGATTCAGATATTTCAAAAATACAAAAACATTAATAAATGCTCCTCAAAAATGAGTTTTGAAGCAAAAAGAAAAAATGATAGTACATTGATCATCAAATCCCATATCTAGAAAGAAATAAGCTTAAAAGACTGAGTGCTTAATTGCATTGGTGCATTGATAGGTCTTAAACAAACTATTAAGGTAAAGTATGTGATATAAACATAAAGAACTGCTAAATTGAAAGATGTGTTAGTCTCTTCCAAAAGTTTCGGTAATGAAGGCAGAAATTTAATAGCCTGTCATACTCAAGACTTATGTAAGTTTGATCACCAAAAACAAAATTTTAAATAAACTGCATCTAGTTTATGCTTAACACGTTAACGGTGTATGGTCTCAGGGTCTCAAATCCTGTATTGATGGGATGCATCCGGTTTCTGGACACTGCTAGTCTTTATGCAGCTTATTATTTGGGTATTCATATGAATATTTCAATTGCTTTTAGAGCAAACCTAAAGTCATTAAACTTGATCACTGCTGCACATCGTACAAACTCATTACTGACTTGATCAAAAACCGTTGTTAGTCTTACATTGTTCCTCCCTTGCGCGTGTCCTAATACCAGTAAGAAATGGACCATAGGGGATACAATGTCTGTAAGCCTACAGATGAACTCGCGCATACTCACTCACAGTAAAGGAGGCTTGGTGTATTACTTGATATCGGAGGCTTGGTCAATATAATTCTCTGCTCAAGTCACAAAGATATGTATTGCTTTCTTAGAATAGTTTTCATATTTTTCTTCATTTTATTTGTTTTTAATTAAAAAAAAATTGTTTTATTTTATTTTATGTTTTATTTTTGATTTTTGAGCTAAAAGTGTACAAATTTGAAAAAGAAAATATCAAAAAGATTTTCCCACATTTTTATTTAATTAATTTAAGTTAATCAGTTTTTATGTAAATTGATGTAGCTTATGTGTTTTGAACGCAAAGCACGTTAAGGTATTGCATCTTACTCCAAGTGGTAAGAATCTTAAGGTAAAGTTCATCGGGACACGAGTTTTGATGCATTATTTAATTCTTGAATTTTGAAAATGAAAGTTTTCATTTTTTAATTGTTTAATTAATTCCTATTTGCTATGCTTAATCTTAACGAATAAAGTCCATTTGCTATCTGTATTGATAACGAATGAAGGTTATTCATCTTTAGTTGTATAACGAATAAGCTTATTCGTTAACATCATTTGCTTCCGCTACACTGATAACATATGACCTCATTCGCCATTAATAATGATAACGAATGAAAAACGATTCTTGGTTGATTCGTTATGCAATTTAACTTATGATTAATTTGTTACCTTTGTTAATGAATGAGTTAACGATTATAAACCATTCGTTAAGATTGAATTAACGAATGGATTTATTTTTATGCCTTAGTTTGCGAGCATACTTGTCCATTATAATGAACGGCGGGTGAACGAATCGGCTCATTCCTTCACCTTGTTTATTACATAAACAAAGCAAAACGCTGCCAAAATTTTCGTTAATTTCAGATCGTCTTTTAATCCATTTTCGTTAACTGATTAAGATACATAAGGTAAGGACGATTCAAACGTTATAGAATTCGTCAAAATTCGTCTAGATTTAATGAGTCAATCGATTACATTATTAAGCGGTTAACTTATCAATCAAATGAACGAGTAAAACATGTTTTATGGATTAATATTTGATTGGGGTTAATTAACTATGAGTATATGAGTCCAATGATACATTTTTTTCATCGATTCATCGTTATTCATGGTTTAATTGGAAATTTGGATGCATGTTGACCGTTTGAGTTTTTATTGATTTTGACTTTGACTTATGGAGTCAAAGTTAGATAATTATTGTTATATATTCGTTATGCGCAACGAATAGATGGTTATTCGTGTTGAACTATAACGAATGAACCCATTCTTTTAGTCTCAATCATGAATAAACTATATTCGTGTTATTTTGTAACGAATGGACCTCTCATTCATCATACAAATTCCACGAATGAACTTTCTCGTTCATGAACATTCGCTACGCTTTCTTTTGTCATCGTAATATAATGAATATGCCCATTCGTCATATCGAATGAAGTCAATCGTTATAACGAATGTGGTAATGATTGATACTTCACTAAAATGAAATTTTCATTAAGTATTTCTGAAAATTCGATTTTCAACTTAATTAATTTTGATTTTTACTAATTCTCAGTTTTTTTTTGTGACTACAGCAACGGCTGACGAAAGGATCCAAGATGTACCAGTTGTTTATCCACAACCTGATATACAACAAGAACAACCTCCTGCACAGCAACAACAACAAGTTCAAGTTGCACCTGTGTTATTATCGTATGACAAGAAGCACAATGTTTGTGCATTTGCACAGGAGAACTTTGTTGATCAGGACGTTTTTGGAGATATTATCAAATTTTTACGCTGATCCCGAATCTACCACGCTATAACTGCTAATACTCCTATACATTTTAGCATGATCCATCCTTTCTGGATTCAGCTAAGTGTGTGATACGTCGGGTGCTGAGAATTCGATAAGGCGCTGATATGTAGATTATTTCAGATATTGTTTTATACTGGAGACCTTGATCGTTCCCAATATAACAAGGTGTACTTGTGTGCTCTATACAAGTACTTATTAAACATCTTGATCCATTGCCTTGGGGGGCGAAACGGTGGTTATGACGAATGTCGGATAATGCTCTAATCCGCTTTCGTTGCTCTTATATTAAACAAACTGTTCAATATCTCTGAACTCATCTTCTACCATTTGAAGGAGAATTTTCTGGTTAAGAACTGCCGCAACAAGTTTTTAATGTATCCACGATTAGTGCAACTAAATATATAAGATCTAATTCCTGATCGGGTAATCGATCCGACATTACATAATGAACATTTGAAGTTTGATCACATGACGGCCGATACAATGAAAAGAATGAAGACATATAGGCAACAGTCGCCTGAGGATCGTCCAAGGACCAAACGCCTAATTGGTCATTTGGCGAATCATGATTATTTATGTCCTTCTAATGATTGTTGGATCCATGCCGACTCAGATTCCGAACGTGAAGAGGGACCAGGTGGGAACATTGGTGGAGATGATGATGACGGTGAAAATGGAGGTGGTGGACGACGTCCTGAAGTTGAGGCATCTAGTTCATATGTTGGTCATCGTAAACGTAAGGGAAAGGAGAAGCTTCAAGATCAACCGCCTAAGCGTTGGATTAGGCATGGTTCGGGTGTGGAGATAGGTCCACAAATGCCTAGGTCGTCTGTGCAACAAAGACCGGTGGTGTCGCTTATTGTTAGCACCCTGGCAATCACTCTTACAATGACAACTTCATCAGATCCGTGGTTTGGGTCGATTACTCAATCGATGCTATCTCATTTGCCTACACCTCCTATGACATCAACGGTAACTTATCCTGCTCCTACAATGACTCCAACACAACCTTTAGCATTATCATTTATAAGAATTACTTGTCCACAAGGCCCGATGCAATCTGTTCCACCAAACTTTCATGTCTTACCACATGCTCAGCAAATGGATATGCTTCTTACTTTATTCATTTATACGAGGATAAAATGGCAGCTGATCGTCAATAACAGAACCAGATGTTGATGAATCAACGAATACTGATGAGATATATCTCATACTGCCAAAAAGGAGACAAAAGAGTTGCGTGAGATTGTTACGCCTCAAGGGGGAGAGAATCAAGGAACTAGATGACCTTATTCTTCAATTAACCTGTAAAGATGATGCTTTAAAGAAATTGAAGAATAATGATGAAGAGAAGGATCATGATGCTGCTGGTGCAAGTAACAGTGAGCCAAAACAAGCTCATGGTTCATCTGCTACAGGATCTAGTAGTGGCAGTGGTGAGGGAAATGATCGACATATAGTAGCTTATCAAGATAGTTCTAACGTCAAGCCTATCGATTCAATCAAAGCCAACACCATATTTTATATGGATTATGAAAAATGTGTGGTGATGAGTACTGTCACACCATCAAAATCCACTAACGGAGTTTTATCGTCAAAGGGTGTGAACTAACAGGATCAGAATCATTATTTATATCAAACACCACAATTAAAGTTTTAAAAACAACCAGGACATCAAGTCTTAAGTATAAAGTGCGGAAGCGTAAATTGTAAAGCATAAAGTTGCGTCACACAGGACGACTTAAAAACACGGTTTTCATAATAAAAATCAAAATAAGTGCAAAGCATAATAGTTCATTGAATGCATGTCCTATACCGCTTGCCCGTCTCGGCTACCTGAGATAAACATACTAAAAGTGTCAACACAGGGTTGGTGAGTTCACAGGTTTATATAAATAAAGTGTTGAGTTTTAGTGTTACCAGATAGTGTTACGTCAATTATATATCAATAGGTAGCTAACCTATTAAGCATATATAACTAAGTGTTCGACGCCGAAGCTGACTGTTTAGTTATTTCCTTTCCACCATATCAACCACGACCATGGTAAATTTGTTAGCCAAAATTACACCCACTCAACCTACAGTCGAGTTTAGAGTTGGGTGGGGTTTGTCATACCCAGTAGTACTACTCAAAGGTGACTCGCTATTATCCAATATTAACCGGTTCGATTTTCAGAAGGACTTTAGTTGGTTTGTTTGCCACTTAGCCTCACAAGTGATATATAAAAGTAACGAAATCTACATCGTTGGAGTATATTATCTCCCCCCAATGAAAGCGTTAAAAAGAGTAAAATGGGCCGTGAAACTCACTGTTTGCGAAGATAACAAATGATCCGAGAAAATTGTGCGTCACAGAAAATCCTCACTGGTTCTCTAAAAACAAAACGAGATTTTTCTAAGTATTTGGAGTATTTGGACTACTAGTGAATCCCTAGACTCGACACATAAAACTTATGCATGAGATGTGTTCGTGTTACTTTGTGAAACAGGAGTGACTCGACGAACACGTTGGTGATTAGTTATGTTTGTGAACAGATATTAAGTATTAAGTGTTACCATTGTACATTCCTAGTAAAATATCTCCCACAAGGGGCAAATAAGTCAATCACATAGTAAACATCGATCAACAATACACTTTTCATGTTAACTTAAACAATTCAGCAGCTAATTTATCGAGACAGATTTTAACCCGACAAAATCACTATATTTAATAGCTCATAACAAGTCAATAAAATAACCAAAAATCATCACAGAAGCACACGTGAGTTAGGTTTCTAAAAATATTTTTATCACATATGTTTTTCTCACAATGATTAAAACAATACAATAAAAACACAGCAGTCATTATTATGCGCAACAGAACGTTATTTGTTATTCCAGTTACATGGTTAATCCAGTTAATGCATGACAAATTGGGTCAGGTTCCTAACACAAATTATTAACTTCCAGAAGTGAAACCAACACATTTAGTCATGTCGTTTATGAGATATACTAATTAAAAAACAGCCTACAAGCAGGCTTCCCAAATCAGACTTGCACAACAGATTTGTAAATTAATAAAAACTAACTTTCACATGTCCAAAAATTACAAACTCAGACTCTTTTGAAACTAGACTCGACCTACTACATCATAGATTCAATAATCACTTCCAAACACAAAATTAAAATCGAGTTACAGTCATTTAAACACGAATTTAAGAATATGTCCAGCACCAGTTTTCACCAAGATTCAACAAACTAATAACCTAAGAGCTAGGAATCATGCATACAACCATCTAGATACATAATCCACCAACCATGCATCTCAATTTCACTTTACATGAACATTTAGGGTTTTACTTCAAAAATCAATTTCAAGAAACATGTGATTAACAATCAATAACAATACAACTAGTTATCAATTCACTAGTATTCATCAACAAACATACAAATAAACCCTAACTCATCTTAAATCATCACTTTCAAGATTTAGGGTTTTGATGAACATGTTCACTAGCATAATTAAATCTATAGAATAACTAAAGGGAATGATAATTACCTATCTAGCACCTTGAATCCTCCAACCAAACTTGAAAAATACTTTGTATGTGTGTGTGTGTGGTTTATGGTCGCCAAGAGGGAGAGAGGACCATCGCAAGGGGGAGGGGCAATTAGGGTTGGGTAATAATTTGTTTATAAAAATAATAATGTTACACTTAACCCCCTAATCTTCTAGTTAATCAATTTCTAACATAAAATAGTTTATTTTCTTCATGAACTAACGTTATGCATGTAAACACCAAGTAGCACATAAACGTACACATAATTATCAAATACTTTATGATATTTATTGTCTATTCACCAACGGTTTGAGTCTACTCGTGTGTGTTTCGGTGAAACTCTGAAAGACTACTTGTGTATTAATTGTTACGCATCATTTAAATCCTAATTAAATGTAATGAGATATGCGTTAACTTGAATGACATAGTTCGTGTGATCTTGAGTTTGAATTAACAAAGTTCGGATTAACGGAGTTAACCTGAAATTGGCGAGTGTCACATCATTCCCATGTTGAAAAAATTTTCGTCCCAAAAATTTGCGTCATGTCGCGGTGGCTGTCTGGAAAAGGTAAAAATTTTTAGTTTGTTACATCATCCCCCTGTAGAAAGAAATTCCGTCCCAAAATTTAATTCATACCTCTGGTGTATTCCGACGGTTTGTCGGCTTTCAAAGTTTTTGGTTCTTGGTCAACCCTTCAAAAAGATGAGGATATTTTTTCATCATTTGATCCTCGCGTTCCCATGTGAACTCTGGTCCACGTATCGAGTTCCAACGAACTTTAACGATGGGAATCTTTCTGTGTTTGAGTGTTTTCGTTTCCCATTCCAAGACTTCGACTGGTTCTTCGATGAAGCGTAACTGTTCATCAACTTGCAACTCGCCCAAAGGGACTGATTGTGTTTCGTCAGAAAGGCATTTCTTAAAGTTGGATACATGAAAAACATTGTGCATGCCAATGAGTTCTATCGGTAGATCCAATCGGTACGCTACCAGACCAATACGCTCAGTTATCCGGTATGGGCCAATGTAAGTCCCCCCGGGGCGTCGCCGATCGATACGAGATCCGCACGAGGTCTAGGAGTGCGGAATCCTCCTAGACTCGTTTATGGTGCAGAAGACGAAGAACACGATTACACACAAACACATACACGAACAAACACACGAATGGGATAAACACATCTGCAGATCTTTTATATAATAACCAAACACGTTACATACCGAACATAAACAGAAACACGGCCGACCCGAGGTGAGCTCTACCTCGGGCCGTCCCACACGACTCTCCCTCTCGGTTTCTCTCTAGACAAATAAACTGATCACTCAAAACTCTAACTTCTCGTTCACAAACCTAACCAAGACACCTATATATATATATAAACAACTTCACGGGCCTGGGCCTGTAGGCGAAGTTGTTACAACTTCGCCTAAGGCGAAGTTGTTCTAACTTCGCCTATGGCAGAAGTTGTTACAACTTCGCCTATGGCGAAGTTGTCCTAACTTCGTACATCGTATCCGCTGATCAGAATTGCATAGCGACGGTCACAAAATGCACCAACAGACTCCCCTTTGACCGTTGCTCTCAATTCTAACACACACAAAAGATCATCTGTTACAAAACATGCACCAACAGACTCCCTCTTAACTGATGATCTTCTGTTTGCCCTTCAACCAGCCGTGTCTGAAACAGTCTTGTAGCTTCACAAATCTACCAATCACCCAGCGTCTTCCATATCAGACCTCCCCTTCAGTGTAAGCTTCTCCGACTATATAGATTGAGGTCTTTGAAATGCATGCATCCCCGTGCCTAATTGATCATCTCAACTAATCACGTGAGTCCTTCTGACTTCACCAACACGTGAAGTTGGGCTCCCTCCACAACTTCACCAACACGTCGGCATACGATAAGGTTTAATCTTCAACTACTCAACATCAAGTGATCAATTTCATCACAAAACCACCTTGACAGAATCTAACACACATGACCATTAATTAATCCGAAGCATCTTCAATCACCAGGGATAACGATCAAAAACATAAACACTTTAATTCCCGATTAAATCCAACTTGTTCCAGAATTTTCACTTTAATAAATAAGCATCACGTTTCAGGATCCAATTCTCGAACGCCTTGAAAATAACATAAATAATATGCTCCGACCGCAATCCAGTAATGACGAAAACCTTCAGTTCAATTTGACTTTCTTCAGTTGGTCAACCTCGAACAACAACAATTTCATTGCCCACAAACACCCAAATATGTGTCAATATCCAGTTTCAATCAATATCCCATTCACAAACTCAACTCCATATCCAGAGTTGACACGTATTTGTTCACACGTAAGACCAAGAAAGACCAAGAGATAACAAGTTTCACTCGTTGACGGAACAACGTCTTCGGTCTCACAATAATCGTGTACACCTGGCCATACAGACGAAAACTCTTTTTTTTTTTTTAACTTCACCTAAAGTCAACTTCGCCCCTCCTTAACTTCGCCTGTCCATAACTTCGCTTGTCCAAAACTTCGCCTGACAGATAACTTCGCCTAAGATAAGCGAACTTGTGAGGTAGGCGAAGTTGTGAATAACTTCGCTTAACCTTATATCTTCGCCTAAACCCTAAAATTTAAGCGACAACTTCGCCTGAACCCCATAACTTCGCCTGCGGCGGCTGTTCGGCCAAAAACGCATCAGAAACGTGCCAGAAACACCAAAACACAGATCTCGAACCATAGCATAAGAGCCTAAGGCTCTGATACCACTTGTAAGTCCCCCCGGGGCGTCGCCGATTGATACGAGATCCTCCGCACGAGGTCTAGGAGTGCGGAATCCTCCTAGACTCGGTTATGGTGTAGAAGACGAAGAACACGATTACACACAAACACATACACGAACAAACACACGAATGGGATAAACACATCTGCAGATCTTTTATATAACAACCAAACACGTTACATACCGAACATAAACAGAAACACGGCCGACCCGAGGTGAGCTCTACCTCGGGCCGTCCCACACGACTCTCCCTCTCGGTTTCTCTCTAGACAAATGAACTGTAACACAAAACTCTCTAACTTTTTGGATCCCTAAACCTAACCAAGACACATATATATATATAAACAACTTCACGGGCCTGGGCCTGTAGGCGAAGTTGTTACAACTTCGCCTAAGGCGAAGTTGTTCTAACTTCGCCTATGGCGAAGTTGTCCTAACATCGTACATCGTATCCGCTGATCAGAATTGCATAGCGACGGTCACAAAATGCATCAACAGCCAACGTAACGTGGATTGAGTTTGTTTCGCTTTCCAAAACTAACTACAACTTTCCAAGGTGAGACTTTCAGTAAAACCTTGTTATCCACTTGGAATTAAAGAGGTTTTTGGCACTTGTCGGTGTAACTCTTTTGGCGATCTCGTGCTGCCGCCATGCGATTCCGGATTTGGACAATCTTTTTTGAGTTTTCGAACACTAATTGTGGGCCAGTGATTTGACTGTCACCCACCTATGCCCAGCTGAGAGGCGATCGACACTTTCGTCCGTACAACGCTTCAAAAGGCGCTGCTTTTATACTAGCGTGGTAGCTGTTATTATACGGAAACTCTACCAAGGGCAAGTGGGGTTCCCAACTCTTTCCGAAATCCAATACGCATGCACGCAACATGTCTTCCCAGGTCTGAATGGTGCGTTCACTTTGACCATCCGTTTGGGGATGGTATGCCGTGCTCATATCGAGATGACTTTTGTGGTTACTGGTTGCCACATATTGATATATATGTTGATTGTGGATGGGCATAAACATTGTCATGTCTCCACATATAGACTGATTATGTATATGTTATGAAGTAGACATATGCAGTTACTACTATTGTATACTTATACGGATGTTTGTTAGTGTTGGTCTATAAATAGATTAGTTTGCTTTCATTTCGTTAAGCTTCTGGATCTTATGCTTATATTTGCGGATCCAGTCCAGCTCGTGCTTAATAGTAATATCATTTGTATCGTGTCACTTCTATTAATAAAACATTGGGCATGAACGAGATATCTATCGTGTTTTTCATCATGTATAGGTTTCCGCTCAATACATTTAAGAGTACGATCAGTTCGTTAATATCGAAACATGATCTCGATCCGTATCATGAACTTTTAATTGGAACCAGGCACTCCGTGTCTGGACACTACTTCTTTCATGTACATACGAGTCAGTCTTTCTGTTTTGTCTGATTCCTTAATCGCTAGGAAATGCGCAGACTTAGTAAACCGGTCAACGATCACCCAGATGGTATTGCATCCCGTCGGTGTTTTGGGTAAGCCTATGATGAAGTCCATGGAAATGTGTTCCCATTTCCATGTTGGAATTTCCGGTTGCTGTAACAGTCCGGATGGTTTCTGATATTCCACCTTGACTCTTGCACAGGTTAAACATTTGCTCACATAGGTGGCAATGTCGGCTTTCATGTTTGGCCACCAGTAAAGTGCCTTTAAGTCATGGTACATTTTATCTGAGCCAGGGTGAATGGAATATCGGGACTTGTGTGCCTCGTCCATCACCAGATTTCTCAAGTCTCCGTATTGTGGGACCCAAATCCGATTTTCGAAGCATCGGACCTCGTCCGATTTGGTTTCAAGCTGCTTCTCCATGCCCCGCATTGATTCGGATGGAAGGTTATCTTCTTTCAAAGCTTCGAGTTGAGCATCATGAATCTGATCAGGTAAGTTGGCATGAATCGTGAGTTGTAATGCTCGTACTCGTCTAAGCTTATCGGTTTCCTTTCTGCTGTGAGCATCGGCCACAATCACAATCCTTAAGTAGCTCGACCCAACGACGTTGTCGCATGTTCAACTCCTTTTGATCATAGATATGTTGGAGACTCTTGTGGTTGGTGTAAATGGTGAATTTGGTACCGTACAAGTAATGTCTCCATATCTTAAGGGAAAACACCACAGCTCCGAGTTCCAAGTCGTGGGTAGTATAGTTCTTCTCGTGTACTCGCAGTTGTCGAGAGGCATAGGCTATAACTTTCTCAAGTTGCATCTACACGCAACCGAGACCCTGTATCGATGCGTCATAATGTACCATGAAATTTTCTGTCCCCTCGGGGAGGGCTAGGATAGGCGCGCTATAGAGTTTGGATTTCAAGAGTTGGAAGGCGGTCTCATGCGCGTCACCCCAATTGTACTTAGTACCCTTGTGCGTCAGTGCGGTAAGAGGTTGAGCAATCTTCGAAAATTCTTCGATGAAAGGTCGATAGTAGCCAGCTAGTCCTAGGAATTGTCGCACCTCAGTCGGAGTCTTAGGTGCTTCCCAGTTTTTGATGTCCTCTACCTTGCCTGGATCGACATGGATACCACTCTCATTGATCACATGTCCTAAAAAGTGAACCTCGTGAAGCCGAAATTCGCATTTCGAAAGCTTAGCGTATAGTTGTTCCTTCTTTAGCAACTCCAGGATTAACCTCAGGTGTTCTTCATGTTCGGTTTTGTTCTTGGAGTAGATGAGGATATCGTCGATAAAGACAATAACAAACTTGTCGAGGTACTCCTTGCATACTCTATTCATGAGGTCCATGAATACGGCTGGTGCATTGGTTAATCCAAAAGGCATAACCGAAAACTCATGGTGACCGTACCGAGTTCTGAATGCCGTCTTCAAAATGTCTTCTTCGCGCACTCTTAATTGATGGTAACCAGATCTCAGATCTATCTTCGATTAGTAACTCGATCCTTGAAGCTGGTCGAAAAGATCATCAATTTGGGGCAGGGGATAACTGTTTTTGACCATCACCTTGTTCCGCTCCTGGTAGTCGATGCACATGCGGAAAGTCCCGTCTTTCTTTCGAACAAATAGGACAGGGGCTCCCCATGGTAATGAGCTGGGTCGGATGAAACCTTTATAAAACAAGTCTTGCAACTGAGTGGACAACTCCTAAAGCTCCGCTGGTGTGAGTCGATACGGGGCTCGTGCTATAGGTGCAGCACCAGGTGCTAATTCGATTTGGAACTCGACATGCCGAATGGGTGGAAGTCCTGGCAAATCTTCCGGGAAGACTTCGAGAATATCTCGCACAATCGGTATATCTTCGATCCGCTTTTCTTCCGCGGGTTTCTCAGTTACATGAGCTAAAATCACCAGATGACCCTTTCGTAAATATTTCTGCACCTTCATGAGGGTGATGATGCTAGTGGTCATTCTCGCCCTGTAGCGAGATGATATCGCCAGAAGGATTAGTGATATGAACTATCTTATCATAGCATATAATTTCAGCTCTATTCTCGGATAGCCAATCCATGCCGATAACAACGTCGAAACTACCAAGTGAAAAGGGTATGAGGTCGATATCAAAATTGTGACCCGACAGTTTCAACTTACATCCTGCTAGTACATGATTTGTTTCTATAGACTTACCGTTAACTAATTCAACAAGAAACATAGCATCTAACGGGGTTGGGGTTAAGTCTAAGAGTTCACTAAAGGCTTTCGATATAAAACTCCTATCAGCTCCAGTTTCAAACAATATTGAAGCAAAACAGTCGTTTACAGGAAACTTACCGGTAACCACGTTCTGATCCATGCGGGCATGGCCCGATCTAATGACAAAGGCTCTACCCTTAGTACCTTCTCCGTTACTTTTATTACCTCCGTTGCCTTCATTCTGCTTCAGTTTAGGACAATCCTTCCTGAAATGACCCTCCTGGCAACACTCAAAACATCCTTTCGTTCTTGCAGGCTGTTTAGGAGCACCCTTACCCGCGAGTTCTCCCCTACATTCCTTGGCCTGATGACCCATTTTACCGCATCGCAGACACTTGATACGGTCGCATGGGCCAGCATGGTGATAGTTGCACTTGTTGCACTTTTGGTACTTTCCAGCATAGCCACTTGAACCCTGTCCGCCACCGTTGTTGCTGTTGGAACCCTGGTTATTGAAGTTCCAGGTGGGTTCGGGTTTACGGTGGTGTTGTTGTTGTGGGGGGTTCGATGATGAGGACCTTGTGTTGTCAAACTTCCTCTTTCCATACCCGGAGTTGTTGTTGTCATTTCTCGAGTTGTCACGAGTTTTAGAGGTGGAACTTCTAGGTGGTAACACACCTTGTGCCACTGCTTGATCCGTCAGCTTATGGGCTATTCGGATTGCTTGCTGAATAGTGATTGGTTTAGAAGACGTCACCATACCCTGAATCTGAGGCACCAAACCATCGATATAGATATCGATTCTCTTACTTGGCGGATCTACCATCCGCGGGCACTTCACCGCCAGTTCATGGGAACGGGTGGTGTAGTCTTCAATCTCAGAACCCACCATCTTTAACGCCCAAAATTCCGACTCCAACTTCGAGATTTCCTCTCTAGGACAATACTCTTCTCGCATCATGTTCATAAATTCCTCCCAATTTATAACATTTGCCAATTCCAAACCAAGGATCTGTACATTAGAATTCCACCAGGTGATGGCGGAATCTTGTAATGTTCCTGCAGCAAACTTGACCCTGCTGGCTGGTGGACAGTTACACATCTCAATAACTGACTCTACCTTCTCGGCCCAACGCAGGAAACCTATGTCTCCCTCGGTACCGTCGAACGAACTGGGTTTATAGTCTAAGTAATTCATGAAATTACAATCTCAAACATGAGCAGCAAGAGCCACCGCCGCATGGTCGTTTAGTAATGCTTGGAGTTCTGCTGCGGTCATGTTGATGTTACCGCGACCACGACCAGCGTTTCTTCGAGACATCTCCTAGAATCACAGCATAAAATGTTAGACATGAACTCTCGGTTTCATATGCAACACACCATACATGTAATAAAAGGTAGAAAAGAAAAGAAAGAAAAAAAAAGAAATAAAACATCGCATTACAATCATATAATAATCCAAACAATAATCATGATTAAAAAAATTGTATCCGCTACAAAGTATTTAAAATCAATCCTTAAAATTATAGAAAACATAAGTTCGGATGGAGACAACCCCTCCATCTAGGTGTTATCATCCTTAGATGTCATCGTCTGAGGACACGTCCGAGTGTGCCTCCTCCTCAGCCGGCTCTTCCTCCGGTTCCTCTTTGGGTTCCTCTTCGGGATCTTCTTTGAGTTCTTCCTCTAGATATTCTTCGGGATCCTCTTCCTGTCCAGCTGCGTTCGGGGCAACTCGTGCCTCTAGTGTCTTATAGCGAGCTAGAGCTACTGCTGCAAGGCTTCTTGCTATCCCAACTTCTTCCTGCAATTCTATCATTTCTGTTTGCATTTTGTTCACTATCTTCACTTGCTGAACATGAGCATCCTGAACTTCCTTCATGGCTTTGGTCAGGTAGGTAAGTCTCCTCCAAACATCAGCTCCATCCTCTTTCAGTTTAGTAATATTCGCTCTCACGGTGTGCATAATGCCAATCTCACGCTCTAATACGAAGCGAGAGCTGCGAAAGCGCGCTCCGTTGGGAGTGTTAGAGGTGGTAGTGTATTGAAGGATGAAGGACAGCCTGGGATAGGTAGTGGGGGAACCTGCTCTTGGTAGACAATCCATTTGATCAATCTTGGGTACCAATCCCAATTATCATTGCACTCTTAAATGCCTCCAGATGGGCGGTGCCTCTTCGGTGAGAGGGCTGCTAGTGTTGGGACCTCCCAAGGTGGTGATGAGTTAGGTTGTTGTGGTTCCTTTCCCGGGGCATGGGACACCGGGTCGGATGATGATGACGTTGACATTCTACAGGATAAGTCGTGTATGGGTTACGCGCGTATGAGTGAATGAGGAAAAAGAAGTGAAGAAAATAAGCAGTCAAATATATATCATATATATTTATAAATACTTATATGCGTAAGATCATAACTAATAGGTCGTTGCGGTTATAGTCTAGTATGAATGCAATTTCTAGTTCTCTATAACCAATGGCTTTGATACCAATCTATCACACCCTCAAAATCCACTAACGGAGTTTTACCATCAGAGGGATTAAACTAATAGGATCGGAATAATTAGTTATATCAAACACCACAATTAAAGTTTTAAAAACAACCAAGACATCAAGTCTTAAGTATACAGTGCGGAAGCGTAAATTGTAAAGCATAAAGTTGCGTCACACAGGACGACTTAAAAACACAGTTTTCATAATAAAACTCAAAAGAAGTGTAAAGCATAATAGTTCAATGAATGCATGTCCTATACCGCTCCCCGCCTCGGCTACCTGAGATAAACAAACTAAAAGTGTCAACACAGGGTTGGTGAGTTCACAGGTTTATATAAATAATGCGTTGCGTTTTAGCGTTACCAGATAGTGTTATGTCAATATATCAATAGGTAGCTAACCTATTAAGCATGTATTACTAAGTGTTAGACACCGAAGCTGATTGTTTAGTTATTGCCTTGCCACCACGTCAACCACGGCCATGGTAAATATGTTAGCCAAAATTACACCCACTCGACCTACATTCGAATTTAGAGTTGGGTGGGGTTTGTCAAACCCAGTAGTACTACTCAAAGGTGACTAGCTATTATCCAATATTAACCTGTTCGATGTTCAGAAGGACTTTAGTTGGTTTGCTTGCCACTTAGCCTTACAAGTGATATATAAAAGTAACAAAATCTACATCGTTGGAGTATATTATCTCCCCCTAATGAAAGCGTTAAAAAGAGTAAAAGGGGCTGTGAAACTCACTGTTTGCGAAGATAAAAAGATTCAAGAAAAGTGTTCGTCACAGAAAATCCTCACTAGTTCTCTAAAAAAACGAGATTTTTCTAAGTATTTGGACTACTAGTGAGTCCCTAGACTCAACACATAAAACTTATGAATGAAATGTGTTCGTGTTACTTTGTGAAACAGGTGTGACTCGACAAACACGTTGGTGATTAGTTATGTGTGTGAACAGATATTAAGTATTAAGTGTTACCATTGTACATTCCTAGTAAACTATCTCCCACAAGGGGCAAATAAGTCAATCACATAGTAAACATCGATCAACAATACACTTTTCATGTTAACTTAAACAATTCAGCAGCTAATTTATCGAGACAGATTTTAACCCGACAAAATTACTATATTTAATAGCTCATAACAAGTCAATAAAATCACCAAAAATCATCACAGAAGCATACGTGAGTTAGGTTTCTAAAATATTTTTATCACATATGTTTTTCTCACAATGATCAAAACAATACAATAAACACACAGCAGTCATTATTATGCGCAACAGAACGTTATTTGTTATTCCAGTTACATGGCTAATCCAGTTAATGCAAGAAAAATTGGGTCAGGTTTCTAACTCAAATTATTAACTTCCAGAAGTGGAACCAACCCATTTAGTCTTGTCGTTTATGAGATATACTAATTACAAAACAGTCTACAAGCAAGCTTCCCGAATCAGACTTGCACAACAGATTTGTAAATTAATAAAAACTAACTTTCACACGTCCAAAAATTACAAACTCAGACTCGTTTGAAACTAGACTCGACCTACTACATCATAGATTCAACAATCACTTCCAAACACAACATTAAAATCGAGTTACAGTCACTTAAACACGAATTAAAGAATCTGTCCAGCACCAGTTTTCACCAAGATTCAACAAACTAATAACCTATGAGCTAGAAATCATGCATACAACCCTCTAGATACATAATACACCAACCATGCATCTCAATTTCAATTTACATGCACATTAAGGATTTTACTTCAAAAATCAAATTCAAGAAACATGTTATTAACAATCAACAACAATACAACTAGTTATCAATTCACTAGTATTAATCAACAAACATACAAATAAACCCTAACTCATCTTAAATCATCACTTTCAAGATTTAGGGTTTTGATTAACATGTTCAATAGCGTAATTAAATCCACAGAATGACTAAAGGGGATGATAATTATCTATCTAGCACCTTGAAAAACACTTTGTATGTGTGTGTGTGTGGTTTACCGTCGCCAAGAGGGAGATAGGGGAAAGAGGCCGCTCGCAAGGGGGGGGATTAGGGTGGGGTAATAATATGTTTATATAATTAATCATGTTACACTTAACCTCCTAATCTTCTAGTTAATCAATTTCGAGAATAAAATAGTGTATTTTCTTCATGAACTAACGTTATGCATGTAAACACCAAGTAGCACATAAACGTACACATAATTATCAAATACTTTATGATATTGATTGTCTATTCACCAATGGTTTGAGTTGACTCGTGTGTGTTTTGGTGAAACTCCGAAAGACCACTTGTGTATAAATTGTTTCGCGTCATTTAAACCCTAATTAAATGTAATTAGATATGCGTTAACTGGAATGACATAGTTCGTGTGATCTTGAGTTTGAATTAAAAGAGTTCGGATTAACGGAGTTAACCTGAAATTGGAGAGTGTCACAAGTACCGCTAATGCTGACGAGATCGAGGAGGGTGAGTTTGTTTATCATGCCCTGACTCGTGATCAAATATCATTATTGTTGGGTTTGAATGATGAGGAAGTCCAGTTTGATACGAGTATTCCACATTGGAATACGTCATTTATTTATGAGGACGAGAAGATTGAGATTGAATATGTGACGGGAGAAGAGTACCCTTATCTTTATACAGGTTCAACTGTTGATCTGGGTGTTCCGTTATTTACTGAAGAACACGTGAAAGCTGCTAAAGATCAACTTGAGAAGACGAAAAAGAAGAAAGATAAAGTATCAGCAAAGTGGTCAAGTTCGTTGGATCCTGATGCTGAGGTTTGGTTTGGTGATCACAGCAAATCCTGGACTTCGAAGATCATTGAAGCTTATCATTATGTTGATCAAGAGCACAAATTGGATGTATAACGTGCTAAATCAAATTAGAAGACTACGTTCAACGCCGTGTAAACTGTTAAAGGTGACATCGTCTCTTAGTTATACGATTCGGAGTTGCATGTATGTATTGTCAAGTGGGAAAAAAGCATTCAGTATTTTCAATATATTATTGACGTTCTCTCACTGCCGAGGTGGGATGTGCGGACTCTCGCCAATCGGCCTTTCATTAACCATGGAGGAAATCAATTAGCAGGATGGTTTCATCAACATCTGCTCTTTGAGGTCAACCACGGGTTTAAATTCTTTAAACTGCAGGTCAACCAGGAAATATATCAATGAGATTGATCCTCATATTGGTTGGAGGAAGCTCGTGCTTAAAGTAAAGCCGCCAAAGACTATGAAGCGAGTTCCAGTGAAGACCTTTCCGCAAGATCTTCATCTGTCATTCAATCGGTGGTACTACGACAAAAAAACGGGCGAGCCGGTCATTGTTTTGATTAAAGGATTGAAGATAAACTTTATACAAGTCATAGACCCAATGTGGCTCGTTAACTTATCCGAGACAGCTAATGAGGTGATGTTCGAGAACAAGATCCTCTTTGCAAATAAAGAAGACTATGATCAGGCTATGCAATTCTAACGCTTTGTTCGTGTGTGTCACGCGTTTAGGGTTCATAGTTGTGCCTACTGGAAGTCAAAGAGGTTCAAGTAACTTAAAAACAAAGAGCACGAGACGAGGGGGTGTTTGTTGCTGCACGGTTTTGGTCGTCTCGATTCTTGTAATCGTTTGTATTTATTATTATTGTAATGTAAGAGTATTTTGTTAATTACGAGCCCATTTGTTAAGTTATAATTAGTCATTCGCTAAGTGTGTGACATTCATCAATTTCGGTTTATATGTTTACCCGAACCAGGCTCGTATTCGGATTCTTATTATTTATAAAACCTAGTTTTTATTAGTAATTCATGTTATTTAATTTATTTTATATTGTTTTGATGTTTAAACATGTAAAAACTCCCTAAAAACATGCATTTCGGCTTAAAAACGCAATTTCGGTAAGTACGGGGACTAGTTTTGACAATATGTGAAAGCTGGCAGCTCACACCGTCGCGTAGCGTGACCAGCAGGTCTGCAACAGCAGCGATTTTGTTGTCGCAGCTTCGTGTTTTGGCTGCAGCAGATCAGCAGCTGGTTTGTGTCTGTTGGTTCAGCTCGTTTAGGCCCGGTTTAGCTCGATTCTCATCTGATTTCAATCCAATAATCTTGGTAATTCAAATTATGTGTTTCTAGAATAAGTGAAATTCTATCCTAAAACACTGAAAATTATCCCGAATTTACATAATTATCTCAAATTTGCGTTTTATCATATCTTTGGTTTAAGTTTAAAGTGGGTTTATCTCTAAATTCGTGATAAACACTACCTAGATCCGTTCTCCTATACATACAAAAGTATTAGGTCATTCATAACTTGTATCTCAACTCATAAATCTGCTCCTTAATCCCGAATTCAAGCTCAATCTAAGTGTTCTTCAAGAGTTGACCACGCAAAGTCAAACGGGTCTTTTAATCCACAATCAACTAGTTCTTATTGGATTCTCAAGTAAGTTTATGATTATTTTCTATTACAATTTATCTAAGGAACAAAACACCTTTACTAACTTTGATTATTGACGGGGTTTTGTCGGTCAATTTTGGCCCGACCCGTTTAGGGTTCATTAAGGGTTAAGAACCGTGTTTTCTCAATTACTACATCTTCTGGTCAAAATCAGTTTTCAGTCTAGAAGAGTTCTATGCTTATTTTCACGTTTTACATCTGACAGACCAGAACCCAAACTCAGATTCGTTGTTCGCATTTTGACCCGCATCAGCTCGCTTAAAACTTGTTTATTTCATAACTCGAGTTCTATTTATCCGTTTGTTGTGATTCCAATGGCGTTATTCTCGGTTTTAATTCTAGATTATTATCTCAAATTTGCAGGTCTTTTTGTTTCATATTAGTCTGCACGTTAATTCCCTCGCTTATTTTTATTTTATTATTATCTAGCAAAAACAATAAAAGTGAGAAATTCACATCCCTCCTTTTGATCTTTTACTTTTTGGGGGTAACATGCATACCATATACATCAAATTTTTTTTATATAAATGTATACCTCATCAACAACAATTCGATATTATGTGTTTATAGATTTATTGCTCATCGATGACATGCTATTAGGTTATGTGTTTATTTTTATTGTTTGGCGGTTGGGCCACTTCATCCTTATCGTGTATGCATACCTTACCCTGGTAGGCTAGCTATGCGCTAGACCGAAAGGGTCCACATCTATTTTATTTGGTAATTGTTATATATCATTAGTGTTGTAATTGTTTATATTCACATACGAATTGTTTATTTACAATATGATAATACATCAAACTTGTGTATTGCTCACTCAACTCTACGTTGATCAAACTCTATTTTTAAGCGTGTTACAACTTTGCTAGTTGAAGAGTTGGATGGTTTGAGAAGACATTTAGTTATACTTTAGGTTGTTGAAGAAATAAACAATCTACTTGGATAATTTTTTTTATTGACTTTGTGATGTATTTTGATTATATGAAATTAAACAATTAGTTATTGCCATTATTATAAATAGTGTCTTGTGAGCTACTGTACAATTAGTTGCGCCCCGGCATATTCCGCCGTAGGTTGGGGTGTGACAGATTCGTATCGAAATCGAATGCTATAAGACAGGTTGTTAGACTTAATGACCTAGTAGCATGCATAGGGTCCCATACGTGTTTACGTGTTTACCCTAATAGTTTATATTTGATTGCTCATAGCTTGCTTAATTAATTATTTATCATTTTATAACTGATGTACACACACCCACACCCACACACACACACACATTAATCCGAGGCTATGCCTCATTCTTAAAACTGGTTTTCAAAATCCTAGTTATTATTTATTTATTTATTTTTTCGGGAAATTCCTTATTAATTCCCTCGATTTTTTTTCATACGTCCTTGAGGATGATTTGTGTGATGGGTATGTAGTAACAAGAAGGGCGACACACTTGTTCTCCGATCCCTTGTCACCAAGGCTTGCGAGCCTAAGGACATGCAATGCGTATAAATCTCAATTAACCGCGAGACCCGGTTGCTTTCCTGGAGGGTTCGATTAGGGTCGTGAAACCTATTAGGCCAAAGCATATTACACCAAACGTCATACGAATCTACTAACCTCATTGGATCAACGTGGTTATGTGATCACATTCTTCGTTTATAACCGAATTCACGGCGATACGTGGCTAAAATCGGTTTTCTCATTATTGTTTTGTTGAATGAACGAGTGAAGTAAAGAGGTGGTTCCTAAAAACTTCAATTGTTCACTTAAACCCCACATCAAAAGTTTTGATTCTTTTTTTGGAGATCCATGGTGGTTCATGGACAACCCAACACCCAAATCTTGATTTTATTATTAATTTCGATTGTTTTATGATATACATGGTGGTTCATGAAAATTCAATCATTTATTTCAATTATTTTAAATTTTATTTGTCGATTGAAACATGAAATTCATGGTGGTTCATGGATGTTTCAAGTATCCTATAAAACTTTTGGGGCAATTTCATAGAATAGTAACCAAGTTTCAAAAGTGTTCCAATTAGGTCACTCAACTTTAAAAATTGTTCCAATTAGGTCACTCAACTTTCATATTTTATTAATTAACGGTTTTTAACATGTTTTTTTAACGTTTTTATTTATTGTTTCACATAGGAAATCTTTTTATCTTTTTTTTTATGTTGACGTTGAGTGGCGACGTGAATTCTATTTTTTATTTATGAATTTTAATATAATTAACGTTTTTTAATTTTTTAAAAATATAACAACATAAATTTCAAATTCCGACCCCCACATCTTATCCTTCATTTCTTTCTTAACAAAAAAAATCCGTGAGACAAGATTTGAAGATTTAGTGACCCGATTTGTGAAAAATATACATGAGTAACCTAATTGGAACACTTTTGAAAGTTGGTTACTATTTTATGAGATGTTCCCAAATTTTTTAACTTTAATTATTTTTTGTTTGTTATTTAAGAATGTTTAAATTTTCCAATCTCAACCTCAATCACAACCACAACCTCAAAATAGTGATCAAACTGTAGTTATTTTTATGTTTTATTCAATTTTCATAACACCCTCATGAGATTTCTCATCTCATAAAATTTCATATTTGCCCTCATAGAATGTCTTCCGGTCGATACGTTCGCATTGCTAGAGAAAAAAATAACTCCAAGAAGAAGATGGCCTCCTACTTCGCCAAGGAGATGGCTACAATGCTTCCCGAGCTCATGATCCAAATGCAAACTATTAATGCTGCCATCGTAACCGCAAATCCCGTTGGTTGTTCCTATAAGCAATTCACCTCTGCTAATCCTCCCTAGTTTGTTGGAGATAAGGATGCTACTATCCTCCTCCAATGTCCCGAGGACAAGAAAACCACCGATGCTTCAAGCGTCTTCGATAAGAGATCCCTTACTTGGTGGAACAACGAGAAATACTTCCGAGGAGACGAAGTTGCCATGGCTATGTCGTGGGACGATCTCAAGGAAATCATGCTTACGAAGTTCTGCCCGAAACACGAGATACAAAGGTTGGAAGCTGAATTTCGGTTGCCCAAGCAAGATAGTGGCGATAGTGACACCTACAATAACCGTTTCCATGAGCTTAGTCTGTTGGTTCCCCACTTGGTTACTCCTCTCTCTCTCTCGTGCCATAGACAAAGACATTGCTGGTTTACCCATGCAAATTCAAGACTCCGTCTTAAGTAGCAATCCACAAAACCTTCATGCTACCATCACTCTTGCTGCTACTCTTACCGAGAACCATGTTAAGGCCAGAACCTTGACAAGGAAAATCTCAAAGAAACCAACCGAGAAAACACTGAGACGTCTAAGACCGAAACTCTAAAGGATGTCAAGGCTAAATCATCATCAAACCCTACCCATACCAAAATCTATCAAGTCTCTAAACGTGGGAACTATGCCTTAACAAACTCGACTCCTACACAAGCCCATGATCCTCAAATCCAAACCAACAAGAAGCCTTACACCGGACCGCGTCCTTTATGTAGCATGTGCAAGTATCATCATCCAACTACTTCACCATGTAGTCAATGTTCCAATTGTTGTCGCTATGGTCATGTCACCTAAACATGTCGTGACTTTTCGCAAACCCAACCCAAACCACCTGTGGCTCAAACCATTAGTGCACCTTTTGTTCAATCCCATGCCATGACGTATACTCAACCCTTTACCCGACCATTCCTGACATATTGAGCTTGCTACAATTGTGGTGATCCGAGTTATCTTGGTAATGCATGCCCTAGACTTGTATATGTGAATCAAGCTCAAGTCTACCCCAAATCAAGTTAACTCAAGTCAAACTTATCAAGCCCAAGAACTGCAAGCCATAGTTCATCAAACCCTTTCAGTCAAATTCCATTCATGCAACCCGTCTAAGCCCAGCCCCAACCCAACCAAAATCAGCTACTCAAAATCCGTAAAGATCAAATTCTTCAAGGTGCTCAAAGTCAGATGTTCCAAGTCAACCACGAAAAAGGATTTCAGCTACTCGAAGATTCTCAACACTTGCTACATTCTCTTTTGTTTATTTTTCTTTTTCGGTTTAAGTATTTTAATGACTTTTTCTTAATTGTGGTATCGTAACGACTTTTTCATAATTGTGGAATCGTATAAGAATTTTTATGTTTAACCAAAGTCCATCTCAAGTCTATTTATTTTATGTTAATATCAAGTCTAATTCATCTATCATCATCATTATTATTATTCATCTATAATCTACCCTCGTCTATATTCCAACTAAACTGCCTATGACCTGTTACCTTAAGCATTCATTGCTAATTAAAACAAGGGGCTATGAGTATTCTACATTATTTAACATTTTGTTCATCTATCTAAACTCAATTTATCTTAATTTTTCTTCTAATGTTGTTCACATTTACATTTATAACCCCAAAGGAATTCATCTTCACGATATTTGTAATCTTTAAACATTTTTGCGTGTTTATTCTCATTGTTTGTCGATTTTATATATAAGAAAGACTTTATTTAAACTCGAAGGTTCACTTGATACATTTTTATTGATTATGTTTTTGTGTATTTATATATTCTTGATTTATATTAAGTTCATAAAAGTTCGTTGATTAATTCATTTTCCCTCAAAGATATATATTACCGACAAACTATGTTTTTATAACTCACACAATTGGACAAATTATGTGGACCATCCGACGATAAAGGTAATTATGGTTCGAACCATAATTATCTAAGTCCTCGCACGGAAATCATAGTATGAACGATTGTGTGTCATAACTTAGAACGGAACGTGGTTTTGGGTAACGGTACAAATGTAAAGATGATAAGAACATGGTGGATATGCCGCTAGTACATCCTATATATAAGTGGCCTTGTAGTATTTTCATTCGGAGAGTTTCTCCAGGACACGCAAAGTTCTATGTTATGTAAATTTAAAATTGTTATTATGAAGATTTCTTAGAATATTCTTTTGTTTTATTTAATCGGGTTTTTTTTTCTCTCCGTAGTTTTCTCTTAATTTCGGGACGGAATTTCCAAAAGTAGGGAATATTGTGACATTCGTCAATTTCGGTTTATTTGTTTATCCGAACCGGCGAACCGAGCTCGTATTCGGATTCTTATTATTTATGAAACCAAGTTTTTATTAGTAATTTATGTTATTTAATTTAATTTATATTTTTTTGATGTTTAAACATGTTAAAACTCCCTAAAAAACATGCATTTCGGCTTAAAAACGCAATTTCGGGAAGTACGGGGACTAATTTTGAAAATATGTGAAAGCTGGCAGCTCACACCGTAGCGTAGCGTGACCAGCAGGTCTGCAACAGCAGCGTTTTTGCTGCAGCAGCTGCGTGCTTTGGCTGCAGCAGATCAGCAGCTGGTTCGTGTCTGTTGGTTCAGCTCGTTTAGGCTCGGTTTAGCTCGATTCTCATCTGATTTCAATCCAATCATCTTGGTAATTCAAACTATGTGTTTCTAGAATGAGTGAAATTCTATCCTAAAACACTGAAAATTATCCCGAATTTACATAATTATCTCAAATTTGCGTTTTATCTTATCTTTGATTCTAGTTTAAAGTGGGTTTATCTCTAAATTCGTGATAAACACTACCTAGATCCGTTCTCCTATATATACAAAAGTATTAGGTCGTTCATAACATGTATCTCAACTCATAAATCTGCTACTTAATCCTGAATTCAAGCTCAATCTAAGTGTTCTTCAAGAGTTGACCACGCAAAGTCAAACGGGTCTTTTAATCCACAATCAACTAGTTGTTATTGGATTCTGAAGTAAGTTTATGATTATTTTCTATTACAATTTATCTAAGGAACAAAACACCTTTACTAACTTTGATTATTGACGGGGTTTTGTCGGTCATTAAGGGTTAAAAACCGTGTTTTCTAAATTACTACATCTTCTGGTCAAAATCAGTTTTCAGTCTAGAAGTGTTTTATGTTTATTTTCACGTTTTACATCTGATAGATCAGAACCCGAACTCAGATTCGCTGTTCGCATTTTGACCCTAAAACTTGTTTATTTCATAACTCGAGTTCTATTTATCTGTTTGTTGTGATTCCAGTGTCGTTAGTCTTGGTTTTAATTATAGATTAATATCTCAAACTTGCAGGTCTTTTTGTGTCAGATAAGTCGGCACGTTAATTTCCTCGCTTATTATTATTTAATTATTATCACGCCAAAATAATAAAGGTGAATAATTCACATCCCTCCTTTTCATCTTTTACTTTTTGGGGGTAACATGCGTACCATATACATTAAATTTTATTTATATACATCTATACCTCATAAACAACCATTCGATATTATGTGCTTATGGATTTATTGCTCGTCGATGACATGATATATAGTTATGTGTTTATTTTTATTGTTTCGTGGTTGGGCCACCTCATCCTCATCGAGTATGCATACCTTACCCCCGTAAGCCAGCTTTGTGCTAGATCAAAAGGGTCCACATCTATTTTATTTTGTAATTGTTATATATCATCAATGTTAGTAATTGTTTATATTCACATACGAATTGTTTATTTACAATATAATAATACAGCAAACTTGTGTATTGCCCACTCTACTCTATGTTGATCAAACTCCATCTTTACGCGTGTTACGGGTTTGCTAGTTGAAGAGTTGGATGGTTTTAGAAGACATTTAGTTATACTTTAGGTTGTTGAAGAAGTAAACAATCTATTTGGATAATTTTTTTATTGACTTTCTGATGTATCTTGATTATATGAAATTAAATAATTAGTTATTGTCATTATTATTAATAGTGTCTTGTGAGCTACTGTGCAATCAGTTGCACCCCGACATATTCCATCGTAGGTTCACTTTGTTCACTAATTAACCTATTACACACATACGCATATCATATAACTAGATCTGTTTGTTAATCAATATGAATTGACCAATCAACTGTAGCTCAAGTCTTCTCAGTTCGAGTCTAATCATGTAGGATAGTCATTTCTCTCGAACTTATGCTCCGATGCCAACTTGTAAGGCCCCGGTCCCGGTGTCCTACTTTGGCGTTGGATTTACTCATAAACACAGTTCTAAATGTCAGAGTACATTAAAACTTTAGCGAAATACTTAAAACATCAATCACTCATACATAAAAACTTTTGCATGTCTTTAAAGTTCAAACATCATAAAGCATATATCTTCGAATCTTCAACCATAGCAACATCTTGATTACTATTAATTCCGCCTTTAGTTATCATTGGGTCTTCACATTAGCATATTCGTAACCGTCTTGTCAACATTCATTTGTTGGTTACGAGGTTGGTAGTGAGATAAATCGATCTTGACACAAGTCTATAATCGTTCATATATTACTCAAAATTGCAACACGCAAGATATGTCTAGGTTAATGTGAAGCATCTAAAAGAGCATTAAAATATCTTTAAAAGAAATGAAAGACTATAATTTAAAATAATAAGTGATAATTTAAATCGTTTAATTACTCTAAACTTTGATTTATTTAAATATAACATAATGCAATTTTCGGGATATATTCTTATTTTAGTCGCAATCATAATAAGCTAATAACAACAACCTAAGTCACGATGACATAAAATGTTGATTAATCACAGCGTTGTAAATAAGTGTTGTTGAAAATATATTAGTAGACTAATAAGTATGTGAACACCATATAAATTATATTATGAAGACTAACTGTGATAAAGTCAGCTACCATACATTCTCAAACAGTAACAGATCAAAAGTTTATGCATTAAATTTTGATATGAAATTAATTATTCGTTTATAAATGAATTGAGGAATCTAAATTTTTGTATAGTACACCTTCAATACATGCTTAAGGATCCAATAACTAATGGTATGTCACCGATAAGTCTTATGAAAGTGCTTAATAATTAAGACGGGATTACTAATAACCATGTTTAATTTCATATCATACTATGCATGATAATTATTAATTTTCATCGGTTTTGATTTTGTACGTCTCTTCATATGTTTTGCATGCATAATGACATATAGACGAATTAATATAGAAATCAATCGTTCTGAAGGTCTTACTTGAAAATTTTGATTATAACTACCTATGTTTAAAATAAGGACTGTCGTATTGTTAATGGGGGTCTTGAGCTGATGTTCAATTCAATGACTACATTTCTCTGCTCCAGTTTTAAGTTTAAAGCTAAAATGAGTGTTGACTCCTTCATCTAATACTCATAGTAAATGATTATTCAGCCAACTGGGAGAATGTATGAATAAATATATTTATATGGCCATCATTATTATTTAAATAATAATATATCAAAATAATTAGTTATACATTATTATATATTAGTTTGATAGTTATTGATGGGTCATATTACCCTTACTAGCTAATAAAGGGTTTCCCCTAAGGTGTATATATAGTGAGAATAAATTAACATCATAAACTAATTTTCACATACTATTTTATGTGTCTCCTCTCTGCTAAATTAGGTTCCTCTCAAGAACCCTAACACCATTCTTAACTAGACATCTTAAAGGGGAATTCAATCAAGATGAAAAACATGTCGACTACATCATACTCTGCTGTGGTTACCGCTATCCCTGCTTTAACAGGTTCATGGGTTTAATATTTATTATGTTTATAAACAAAATTCGGATATCCAACTTTAAACACCCCTACTATATCCTATTATATCTATTATTCATAGCCATGGCGGATTTAAGTGTGGGACCCTCCGACCGGCCAAATTATAGTGGATCTGAGTAGGTATTTTTTTTATGGTCTGACCCTCTCGATCACCTCTCACAGAGTGCTTAGAGTCAAAAAGAAAAAGTAGATATATTGCGTTCGAGAATTTACGACAAATGGTGCAAAACTTTGAAATATGGTGAATAATGAAGAAGAGGACATGAGTTGTGTGCAGAACTAAGAAGGAATGCTAATTATTGTATTCTTAAATGGGTTTATAGGAATGTGAGCCATTTAAATGAACCAATTTAATTATTTTAATAAGCCCATATTCAAACCTAATATATTATTGATAATTTATTGTCACTTTTCACCTATTGCAGAGTAAAATCAGAAGTCAGCCAACTTGCTCTACTCCTCTGTTACAACCACTCATTTTCACTTTTTTGGTGTTTCTTTTCCTATAGTCACACCCTGCCATGGGGTCTGGAATAAACAACCAGATCCTCATCACCATCAGGTAGAGCAAGGATTGGAGCTTGCATGAGTCTTTTCTTTAGTTCCTCAAAAGCCTCCTCCTGAAACCTACCCCAATTGACTACTACAGACTTCCGGGTCATCCCGGTCAACGGTGTGGCTATATTGGCCAAGCCTTCAATGAATCTCCTATAATAGCTAGCCAACCCTTAGAAGCTGCGTATATCCGTCGGGTTCCGCGGAGTCTCCCAATTCTTTATAGCTTCATTTTTAGCTGGGTCCACATTAATCCCTTCAGGATTGATTACGTGACCTAGAAACTGCACTTCACTTAACAAGAACGCGCACTTCAAAAACTTAGCATACAATTTCTCTTTCTTCAAGATCTATAATACTTCCCTTAAATGCTCAACGTGATCAGGTCTGCTATTTGGTATATCAATATATCGTCGATGAACATGATAACTGATTTGTCTAACATTGGCCGACATACCCTATTCATCATATCCATGAATGGTGTGGGAGCATTCGTTAGACCGAACGACATCACGAGGAACTCGTAGTTTCCTTACCGTGTCTGAAATGTTGTCTTAGGGATGTTTGCCTCTTTCACCTTCAGCTGATGATATCCTAATCAAAGTTCTGTTCGTGAGAACCAACTCGAACTTTGTAGTTGATCAAACAAATCATCAATCTGTGGTAACGAATATCTAATATTCATCGTAAGCTTGTTCAACTCACGAAAGTCTGTACACATTTTCATACCTTCCATCCTTCTTCTTAACAAACAACACCGGTGCGCCCCACGGGGAAACACTCGGTCTTATAAAACCTTTATCGAGGAGTTCTTATAGTTTGGACATCAATTCTTTCTTCTCGGATGGCGCCAGGCGGTAAGGTGCTTTCGCGACGGGTTGTGCTCCTGGTATTAAGTCTATCTGAAATTCTATCTCTCGCTCCGGTGGCAACCCCGGATATCCTCATGAAACACTTATGGGTAGTCGTGTACAACAGAAACATCTTTCACTTCTTTCGTCTCGGCCGTGGCTTTGACAACATACGCCAGGTAGGCACCACACCCTCGCCTTAACAAACCTTTGGCTTCTATCATTGAAATGACATTAAGCCCGGAACTTTCCTACATCTGTAGCAAGCATTCGAACCAAGCTTGCATTCCCCAATCCCCATCATGGATTCTCCAGCACTTGTGACACGTATCAGAACCAATACCCCACCTACATTCCCCACCATGCATCTTACCACACATTTTATAGGGATTCCTCTCCCACACCTTTTGCTTTTTATCCTTGGGATTCCACATCTGAGTACCAGGTCGCTTAGCAGGAGCGACCCATTTCTTCTCTTCTACAACTATATCGTCTACAGCCAGGTCATCATAAACCAACTCTCTGCGAGTTCAACTGCAGAGTCAAAAGCAGCAGGTTTACTAGCTTTAACTAAGGTGCGGACGTTTTGTGGAAGTCCTCTGATGTAGCACTTGATCCTTTTCGCTTCAGTGTTCACCATGTCGGGAACCAACCAAGACATGCAGTTGAATTCAGTAGTGTACTCGCGGTGTGTCATCTTACCCACCTTCAAATTCTAAAACTGCATCTCAGCCCTCTCAACCTCAGCATCAGCACAGAAACATTTCATGACCAACTTCTTCAATTCATCCCACCACATAGCCTTAATATCTTCCCGTGTCTTCCTCTGTTCCATAATTTCCCACCAAAACATAGTCTCATCACTAAACGACTGGGTAGCATAACCCACTGCTTGGCCAGGACGTCACTTGCTAATCCGGATAACCTATCCATTGCGGTTATCCACTGGAGAGTAGCTATTGCGTCTCCTAGACCAGTCAGCTTGGGCAGGTCTCAACCTTTGAACGACTTGTAGTTACACTCACTTCGTCATCTCTTTCTTTCATCAACCTTCACAGATCGAACTTCACTCGAGTCACCTTCTTCATTCTCATCGACGTTCTTACCATCCTCCGCTGCCCACTCAGCGATCCTTTCATGGCTTTCAACAGACTTTTAAGGATGTAAATTCTTCACTACAGTAGCTACAGCTTGAGCAATGGTGGCTTGAACAGCTGGATCAAGTCGATACCCTTCATTGTTAAGTTGTTCCTGCCTGGTTTCACTTCCTTCTTCTCTCGTGTTAGTAACCGGTTCAACAGAAGGACTTATAACAATACGTGTTCTACCACGACGTCCCGTACGACCTCCTTGACCAACAATCTTTCTTACCCTAGCCATTCGTATTATATAAGGAAACACAAACGTCATCACTCAAGGAACTATTTAGAACGAGGATAGTAAGGCTAACAGGTAATAACAGTGGTCAGCTATGATTTGCTGATCACGTTACTTTCCATGTCCTATATACTTCCCTTTGTGAGTCTATTTGTGCTAGCTCTAATTCTAAACAATTAGAAAATCAAGCTGTTCATGTTATCATATAATCCTATCGCTAGCAATTAAGCTAACTTCATTACACATTCTTGTAAGTCCCCGTTCCCGGTGCCCTACTTTGACATTGGATTTACTCATAAACACAATTTTAAATATCAAAATCAATTAAAACTTTCACGGAATAAATAAAATTTTAATCATTCAATACAAAACATTAAACTTGTCTTTGAAAACATAACGTGTCTTATTATAACATCATAACAAAACTTCATTGGATGCCAGTCCATTCAAATCATGCCATGTGTCTCCCTTAAGCCAACTGCTTTAACCTATTTACCTGTGTGCATACTAAAAGTCAGCTACGCGGAGTGAGTTTTAGGTAATGCATGTAACATACAATGCATTCACATACTTAAACATATACATATCCGTAGATACATATTACTTGCTCATACATATCCGGAGATACATGATACTTACTTAACCTGCTCATATTTCTTTCGTAAATACATAAGTACATACCTTCATTCTTTCTTTTATTGATTCTTTCTTTCATACTTTTATATTTAAGTTTACTCTACATACTCATACGTTATAAAGAGCATTACACCCTACTTCTTCGAGTATTATTAGGGCTCGGTCCCTTTTCTTCCTCGGATATTATTAGGGTCTGGTCCTTTCTTCCTCGAATAATATTAGTGCTCGGCCCCTTTCTTCCTCTGATATTATTTGGGTCTGGTCCATTCTTCCTCGAGTATTATTAGGGCTTCTACCTGTAACCTTACCATTTCTATATTTACATTTAGTTAATAAACTTTCAAACATACCCTGAGTCTTTCATATAACAAACATACATCATTCATGCATCACACACACACTCACACACACATATATATACACACACACACACATATACAATCTCATCTTATACAATCATCTTCCCTGGCGGTACATGTAATATCCGAATATCGTTGACGCACCAGCAAACATTCATTCTTATCATCTATAACTATCACATAAATCATACATGGCATACACTTACCACTTAAGGTAAGTGTATTAACTATTCACATTGAGTATGCACACAACCCCGAAAACATAACAAAGAAAATGGGGCTGGAAACTCACATGTAAGCGATTACTATAAGAGTTAATAGTAACTCCTTTCCATTATTGGGTGCGGCTAACTGTATAACAATTACATGTATCAATTAACTAGCCCTATCCATATCATATTTCTAGGTTATTCCAACCCCTGGCAGCGGGGTTCCAGGGGTGGCAGCCCCTAGCGGGGTCCTAGGGGCAGAGCCCCTGGCTGGGGTTAAGCTGCCAAGTCATCTTGGAAAAATTTTATTTTCATTAATAAGTCTTTACTAAAAACCTCATCAGAAAACTGAAGTTCAATTATTTAATCAAATCAAATCTTCACTTTAAACGTTACTTTTCATTAATTAGTTACTTATCTTTAGCTCATATGTCATACAAGTCCATATCTATCGTCCACATACGTATACGTTGTTTATCTTTCGTTTATTTTATAAAATCATAACAAGTCCGTATAAGCCACCATGGGCGTATAAGTTTCTCGTAGACGTATAAGCTATTTACAATGTATAAGTCATTCAGGCGTATAACTGTTCTGGCGTATAAGCATACACGTCGTATATACTTACACACTGGTTCTACTTACATGCTTCATACTTACACGTTGGCATATTTACACGCTGCTTACATACTTACGCATCCATTATACTTACATACCCTATACATATGTGTTGCTATACATATATGGCGTATTTACTTATACGCCGTATAAGCCTTGTTCAGCGTTTATACACTCGTTTTTGGGGGTTTTCTTCGTTTCCGGCACCATCAGTCGTCGTTAACCACCATGGTTGATCGGGGTTTGATCGTATATAGTCTAGGTAGCTTCGGGGTGTCCAGATCTGAGCTAAGGAGGTCTTTAAGCTCGTTTTTGGTTTATTAAACACCCGTATAAAGCTAGATCTAGATCCAAACGGCTTGTACAACATCATGGAGCTGTGGTGTCGGGTTCTACTATGTTGGTGCAGCTGAGATAAATCATTTCTTACCTTCGGTTGGTCTCGGATCGTGGAATATAGTAGAGTAGAGAGTGTTTGGCTTAAGTGTGTGTTTTTGAAGGTGTAGGCTATGGTGTAGAATGGATGGAATGGAAAGGCATTAGGGTTTAAGGGGTATTTATATTCCCTTAAGCCCATGGACCTTTGGCCTATCTTTCCTTTTTGGTCCATATTTAATTCCAACCTTCCGTCTTTATTAGTTTAGTATTTCCCTGCTAACTCAAGTAAACTTTCCCATTATAAAATAAATAATATATTATATATTATTCTTAGAAAATTCAGGATGTTACAGTTTTTACATTACCCATGAATTTAATCATACGTTTTAACTTAACTTAGCTTGCTTGAGTGACACATGGCTTTCTTGAACTGACATCTTCTTTCTTTCTTACTTAAGTCCCATTCTCTGTTCAAGTTTAAGCATGTAGGATTCTTCATTCTCTCGAACTTATGCACTAATACCAACTTGTAAGGCCCCGTAAATCGATTCCCTACATTGGCATCGGATTTACTCATAATCAAATTTCTAAATATCAAATTTACTTAAAAACTTTTTGCGGAATAATAAAAGTCAACCATTCAATATAAAACATTCAAATCTTGTCTTTAAATATATCATAAAACATAGTATTAAAACACCATGACAATTCTTCTTCATATGTCAGCCTCTTCAGATCATGTCACGTGTCTCCCTCAAGCCAACTGCTTTAATCTATTTACCCGCGTGCATACTAAAAATCAGCTACGCTGAATAAGTTCTAGTTAATCAAGCAACATACAATACATTCAAATTCTTACTCGTTCTTATCCGAAGATACGTATTACTTACTTAACATGTTTATCTTTCTTTCGTATATACATAAGTATATACCTTCTTTCTTTCATTCTTTCATACTTTTGTATTTAATCTTACTTTACATACTTATACGTTTTAAAGAGCATTACGCCCTTCTTCCTCGAGTATTATTAGGGGCCGGTTCCCTTCTTCCTCGAGTATTATTAGGGATCGATTCCCTTCTGCCTCAAGTATTATTAGGGCCCAGTTCCCTTCTTCCGTACCATACCTTTCTTTATATATATATATATATATATATATATATTCTATATTAAAATACATATAGGAAGGGCAAACTTGTCATTTAACCAAAACTCTTAATTTTAAGAGTGTACAAATATATATGCATATCATACAAATGGTCAAAGCATAATCGATGATCATGTACTTGAAAAATTGAGTTCCCGCTCAAACCCCACCACTTCATCATCATCATCATCGTACTCAGTATATCCCACCAATAGCAATGCTATGGTAGGGTCTGAGGAGGGTAAGATGTAGACAGCCTTCTTACCCTCCTCAGACCCTACCATAGCATTGCTATTGGTGGGATATACTGAGTACGATGATGATGATGATGAAGTGGTGGGGTTTGAGCGGGAACTCAATTTTTCAAGTACATGATCATCGATTATGCTCACCACTTCACAGATTTCAAACTAGCAAATCCCATAAAGCTAAAAGGTTATACACCCAATTTTCCATCTATGGCTATCTCTCTTTTTCCCACCTACTCAAAACCATCACCCATTCGCCACTAATTCTTCTCTCCCAAGAACCCTAGCCACCATCACCATCCAGTAGTCTTCCATACCCATGTATGATACCAAAATCTCAATGGATTCATGATTTTTTTAGTTTTTACAAGTTATTATTACAAAACCCAGGCTTCGATGTTCCGACTCAGAGATGCGCCTCCATCAAACAACTGGTCATTTGACCAACTGAACTACAACCAACAGCGAGACCCGAACTCCACCTTCGTCGCTACCATGCCGTTCTCTACCATCAAGTCAACGAGGTCAACAAATCACTACTTTTCTAAAAACAAATCACCCAGTTTTCTGAGTTTTAGTGCCTACGACAGAGTTGCTAAGAGGGTTTTCGTCGCTACCAGGCCCTCTTAAGATCGACGGTGACGGCAGCAGTTAGGGTTCCAGCGACCTAAATTTGACGAAAGTCATTCTGGTTTGACAAATCAGGTAAAAAATTATACCTACATTTGAGCTTTCTGTAAATAGACACGTATTTAGACCCGACCGTTAACTTTGTTTTTTTTTTTTCCGACCAACCTAGAGTTAGGTCACAGTACGGTCTGTGACTATTTTGATGGCGCATCTCAGACGGTGGAGACTTTAAGGGTTCATATTGATTTATTGAGGTAATGTCTTTATGTACAACTTTTGATTCAGTTTATTTTTCATTTGTATTTTTTTAATTTTTTGTACATGTTTTTCTAAATCTAAGCATTTATACCCTAAATGTCTAAGCATTTGTACCCTAAATTTCTATTTTATATTTTTAAAGGATTTTTGTATTTAAAAGTCGGCTCGTTGTTAGTTTTAACGAAATAACGAGTTTAAGCTTTCAAACGGGCCATTTTGTAAATACAAATTCCCTTAAACATTTCATAGCTTTTATCTGGCCAATTAAACTCATAAGCCTCTGTTTCAAAAACACATTGTTATACTTCCAGTTTATGAGAAACAACCGGTTTCCAAAAATGCCCTTTCGTTATCCTTTTTAACAAAAACGCACTTTTTGTACCTAATGAGCTAGGACCTGTTATAATAAATAAAAACAGGTTGTTTTGACATCTCATGAGTTGTAAAGATTCTCATGGCTGCATTTTCGCTAACGGGCCCGGTTTTGGCCCGTTTCGGTTGTAGTTCGATTTTTAAAGCGATGATTCATGTAAAACGGTTAAATATCAGATTAAGTATCATTAAAATATTATATTTAATTATATTTATGGCCGCAAAAAGATATCATATTATTACATTGGTTGCACAGATTATTTCTTGTTCGAACGTGTCACCATAATGCCGGTTCGGTTGATTTTTTGGTACTCTGTTTTTTATTAATTTTTGGGATTGGTTTTTACCATGTTTAACGCCTCAAATAGGTATACTTAACTTCTGGAAATTTTGTTAAATATCTAGAAGTTAATAAGGTAGCATGTCGTGTTGGTTTTCAAGTTAGTTTTCACTTAAACGAGTTACCAAACTCCTACAAGTTGGCTTTGGTTGTAAGGACTGCACATTGTGAAATTTTAATAGGTTCATAGTCATGTTCATATCAGTTTCCCTTATATATTGTTCCTAAGTCTTTGTTCGGTAACTTATTTGATTTGGGCTCAAGTTAGCTTCCAAAAATACACTTTTAGCTATATCATCAACATAAATTCAATTTTTGATCATCAAGTCATTCATGACCAGCTATAATATAATAAAATATGTCGTAATATCATATCTTGGTACATAAAACAACTAGTGCTTTGATTAATGTGCGGTTTCAGTTTTTGGCCCGTTAAGGACATAATTCGGTTTTAAATGTTGATTCATGTAAAACAGTTTTAGGTCAGGTTATAACTCATCATAATATTATGTTTAGGGCTGTAAAAAGATGTTATAATATCAGTTAGTTGCAGGGTTTATTTGTTAGTTAAGCGAGTTACAAAAGTGTCGTTTCGGAAGACTTTTGACACACAGTTTAAAGGTATCTTTTTGGGTTGCTTTACACCAAGTTTAAGGACTTATAATAACATGTTTTACTTCCGAAAATCGTTTTAAACACCCAAAAGTTAACATGGCCGCTTACTGGTGCGGTTTGGCCCGTTAACACCTTTTATTCGGTTTTTATAACGGCGTATGAAACTCTAACAACTTTTGGACAAAATTCTTATCTTACACTAACCCCATTATAAATGTTATTCCTGGACATAAAAAGATATCATACATGGGGGTTTTGTTTTTCGGGTCGGTTCTTTGGGTTTTACGGGTTTTTTAAAGTGATGTTTTTAACATTAAATATCATGGTGTTTATACTATCATTTGAGACTCGATCTTGACAATTTAGGGGCTTCAAATGGTGTTTAATCTTCTGGAAAATTTTGAAGAATTTCCGGATGTTATATGGTCTTGGTTCAGGTTTGTTTTTAAGTCGTTTTCCATGTGAATTTGGCAACTACGGTGGTTTTGATTTGGCCACGGTTTTACCACCATTTCTACCCAGCTTTTTAAGTCTCAAATTGGTTATATTATTTCTAGGTTCCAGGACTAGTTCATTCAGATTGTACCATGTTCATTTTGTTCTTAAAAAAACTGAGTTAATCGTTTAGGTTTTTATAATTGTAAAATTAGTATATAACTAGTAACGAGTTCAGGTTCTGGAATGAGTCAATGACATGTACATGATTTTGATTCATCATGTACAGAGCTGGTCATTCATAGGGCAACACATGGATTTGAGAAACATTTTAAATTAAACGACAAGGATGATAAATAAGTACTCGTGGTTACCTCGAGCATTGGGCTTACTAGTTTTGGTTCCTGGGATTCGGTAGAAATCCGTGAGCATAGTGTGGCAGAAATTAGGGCTGCTATTTGTTATCAGAACATTAGAAATAGTTGGAGACGTAGGCTCGTAATAGAATAGAACGAGTTTAGAACAAGTGATTACCCACTGGTTGTTCGACACTGAAGTCAACAATTATTGGTCATGGATTATAAAACTTCATATATTCACTAGCTTTTCAAGTTTGTTCAAGAGCTGTGGATTTAGGAAATACGAATATGAGACTTAAATACAAGCATCCTTATGCGTTGTCCAAAAATTTATGGCATATGTAATATTCTTATAGATGTTGGCATGTAAATAATATTTTCATCCAATATATGTCAATTAGTTTTATGAAATGATATAAAAGAGAGACAATATTGCATAAATTGTGATTGGAGATGGATTGTTACTGGTGGCAGTGGCTAGCTGTTTTGATAACAATTTGAATGGAAACAAAATATGCAGGGGAAGAGGGAAAGAGATTGGGCAAATAGGATATGAGATGTTTGGGAGATTTTATTTATTTTTATAAAAATATAAAAGATTAGATCACACCAATATACGGGGGCTGGCTTTTATATATGATTAAACACAGGTATAGGTATTTTAAATAATATGTAGCATGCTAGTAGTCATGTTAATCTTTACACATTTAATTAGGTTCGGTGACCAAATGATAATATAAAAAGATCATTTGATGTATGGGTTATGCATTTTAGATACTCGGTAGCATTAAATAATTTTTAGATGGTTTGTTTAACTTATGGTGTTATCGGGTTCTGGTTCGTTTATGTTAAATGAGTCTCGGTTTCGTTTGAATAATCTAAGTCGAGCCTGTGTTACATATTATGGCACTATTGTTGGGCTTATCTCATGCTCTACCAGGTTCTACCTAATCATTGGGCCGTGCACATTAATTATCATCTTGATGGTTCGGGCCAATACCATTAACGCATGGTTCAATTCGACAATTCGACTAACATCACATTAGTGATAAGTTTTCTTGGAAAAAAATATTTTCCCTATTTTTGGGTTGTTACAGTCTTCCCAACTTACAGGAATTTCGTCCTCGAAATTCAACGTAGGTTATATAGATGAGAGTAACACTTATTTTTCTTGTTTTATATTTTACAACTTTGTTAACTTAATATACCCAGCTTTAAGACGGTACCAAATCTGAGGATGATGAAAATATATAGGACGTTAATAATATGAATTCACCCTAAGGCCAAACAAGTTATTGACATCAACTTGAGGTATAAGAATCATCAAATGAAATATGATTAGCCATCCAGGCTTATACGAAGCCGAAGAACTTCAATGAGATTTACTCACGTTGTAGTTTGTTTATTCCAGAGCCTAACAATTTAGTAAAAAAGGTTATAACTTTTCCTTGCA
Source organism: Bidens hawaiensis (assembly GCF_021521415.1). Lineage (NCBI taxonomy): Eukaryota > Viridiplantae > Streptophyta > Magnoliopsida > Asterales > Asteraceae > Bidens > Bidens hawaiensis. The sequence continues at coordinate 59,843 of NW_027498898.1, forward strand.
TGACTTATTGTCCTAGTGGAGGTTCTGAAAGGTATTGAAGGTTAAGTCGAAAAGAAGTCGTATTTGTTATATTTCTCAAGATCAGATTGGAATGACGTGGTCGAAATGTAGGTTGGCAAACTTCAACGGTATGTAGACTCCCATATCAGGTCTTAAGATTTCTACCCCAAGGGTAACTTCATAGATTCAAAGAGTGACTTCAGCTCTTACAGGAGTTGTTCAACAAATTAGATTTTTGCGTTGATATAAGAAGATATTCTTGCACCTTAACTAAAAGATCTATCATCTCACCTTGTGGAAACTACCATTCAATAAAATGCATGTTTGAATAATTTGGGCTGACTGGGAATGTAACGAAAAGATTCCTTCAAAACTGTCCTCCATATTCTTCTCAAAAACTAAATGGTTTTTATCATGGAGCACAGTTATATTCTATGATGGAACTGCTAGAATGGCTAAGTTAAACTAATTATCCTATTTAGATGGAAGTGTTAATCAAAATAAAATCCGTCTATGGTTGGTGGACCGGTGGGCGTGTCGGTTGTAACCACCATGTTGAAATGCTTCCACCGACGTTATTCTTAATTCCTCACCAAGTAGTAATAACTCATGAAATATGACGAAGAAAATTCCACAATGCGGAGTGGATTTCAAGAATGTTCATAATGATTGTCGGGGTGGATTCTATTTAGATGTTTACGATGCCAGGAGAAATGTTGTTTATGATGCAACTTGAAGGTTGTATTCAATAGAATCCGCTACTTCTAACGAGGAAAAGGGATACGAGTACTCGTAGACATCTATGCATATATTGAAAAGTGAAAGTATTATCTAGTGAGAAATAAAACCATATTATAGTCGTCATTTTAGTATTGAAAATGAGGTCGAATAAACAAAGTTACATATGGAGGAAAGCTATGTCAGTAATAGAATTACTAATAAGTGTCTAGTGATTCCATTAATCTTTTTAAATCTAAAGGTTGCAAATGCCACGCAGTGTCATTAATTCCACTAAGTTGGACTTAGACCAACGTGTTGGAATGGATGTCAATAACTTTTCACTTAGACCACAGTGGTCTTAGAAAAATAACAAGAAGATGTCTAAATAGGTGAAGTGAAAAAGATATCATGTGCATGATGATTCGAGACAAGTTTTTTTTTTTTTTCAATTACCAGCTTTAAAGAAGTAATAATGAAAATATGATAATTAAACACGCTAGAGTTATATGAATTTATAAACGTAAGTATGTATGAAATTTATAAGTTCAAAAAACTTTTGTGTGCGTTATTTTTATAAATGTCTATATATATCGTTGAATCTTATTTTGAAGGGAAATGTATGGATGGAAAGGTCATTTAGCCCGCCAACATCTTGAAATTACAAAATTTCAAATAAGATGTTAAGTCATTTTCCTTCAACTGTTTTATTGAAAAGATAATGACAAACTTGGATAACATAAAAGAGTTTAAAAATATCCAAGGGTTTTTGTTAATATAAATTTCAGCACTAAATTTGTAGATCATTAGAAAAATTCTGTAAATTTTAACAAAATTTAGAAATAACTTTTATAATCCGTTCATAAAATGACATATAAGTATGTTTCCAATCGGTTTTATAAAATTTAGTATTCCAACCTCAACAGTAAAAACTAAAAAGGAAATATAAAATCTTTTTGGTTTAATGAAAAGTAGTATCAAACTATAATATAAAGTATTTACAAACAATGAACTTCAAGCTATTTACAAAAAAAATGAACATACACATATTTTTGTGAGTTTGAGCAGAGAATCATAGTGTCCAAATTGCCCTTCCATCAAAATTTTATTTTTTGGCTTTATTATGACTAGTGTTAAGTAAGTCAGTCATTGGTATAACAAAGTTTTCTGAAATTTCTATGATATGAAAATGGTTAAAATAAAGCACAGAATATCAGGAATAATCACCCTACAATCTTGATTCGTGCTTATTTTTATTTTTACCATGTCTGTCATACCACAACCTAAGGCGGAAATGTCGGGGCGTTAGAAGATTGCTCACAACTTCGAAGGTTAGTCGTGCAATAATTAAAAATGACAATATCTGTTTATTTAATTAATTTTTCAAATAAATTAAATACATAGTACATAATTTATATAAACAATATAATTCAAAATCTAAGTTATACTAAGTTTTGATTAAGTCTTGAAAATGTTTCTTCTAACATAAGCAATCATAAATTCTTCACCAAATATTGCAACTAGTTAAAATGATAACCTACATATGCGTATAAAATATAAATAATTTTGTCAACAAAAGGTTGAGTGAGTAAAACACTAATTAATTGAGATATAATATAATACTTAAAGGAAAACACAAATTGTAACTGTGATATAACAATTAAGCAATAGCATGTACACAATTCAAACAGATAATAAAGAAAATGCTAAACCGTTGTCATGCGAATCGGGCATTGGTTACCAAAAATGATTTGCGAAGGAAACCATCATCATGCGATTGGATGTCGGCCACTACGACAGTCGTATGATCATACTATTATGATAGACCTCTCTGAAATGTAGTAAAAATGAAGCAAGTAAGCAAATAGCAAGTTAGGCATAAAGTTATTGCTAATGTGGATAGTAATAAGAAGAAGAAAGTATTGTGAATACGCATATGTCCCCAATGCATTAAAATGAGTAAAATACTCACATGTTTAGGTGAACGTAGAACAAGTTATGAGGATAGTAAACAGTTAAACCCTTCGTAATGCACCAGCAAGGATTTCATAGTTAAATATAATACAATATAAATTAATTATAAAAGATATAACACGATTTAATGAATTATACATTCGATGTGATTTGAGTTACGTTTGGGATTAAGATGTTATTAATTAAACGAACAATTTCAATTATTATTATTATTATTATTATTATTATTATTATTATTATTATTATTATTATTATTATTATTATTATTACGAAAATCAATATTATGGTTCATCTTTTATTATTTACAAAATAACCCTTTTATACTAAATAAAATAAACATAAAATCAAATTTATAGATAATTAGCTTATATGAATAAGTATGAATTGGAATATAACCAATGTTTATATAGCTAATTGTAATATGTAGTAATAAGATAACTATTTACCTAGATGACTAGAACATGTATTATATATATATTAATATTAAATAATTATTATACAAGTGTCTAAATAAGTATTTTTTATACAAATATATATATATTTTAGAATATTTAACGAAACTTGATTTATTACAAATGATATATATATATATATATAACATGTTTATTAATATTACTTGTTACACTTTTTATTTAATTACAAATACATAATATATATATATATATATATATATATTATAGGTTTGCTTTCTTTTGAGAACCATTTTGAATTTTAAGAACTCGAAAGAACTCAACGTAACAACTTTTTTTTAAATTGTTTTTACACATATATATGTAATTCGTAAGTGTAAGTAACGTAAAAAAATTACAGTATTGTTTTACACACCGAATCAACTTATTACACATTTGTAACTAATATTTAAACTTGTGTAATCATCAAAAATATTTATTCTCTCTCCTGATTAATTTTTTAATCAGATTTATTCTCAGCCACATATTTCATACTCATTTAATTAAATATGTGGTTTTAGTTTTTTATGTTCTTACAACTCATAAATATTCTCAAAATATCCCCTATATATATATATATATATAAGGTAAGGTTAATGTAAAAACAATAGTTTTGTGAGAAGCATAAGATTAGATGTACACCATTGGATCTAGGATCTAGTGGTTGAGATTGGTAGTTTTTAAAAGTTGTATAGTTTCATATTTACATGTTATAGTGTCATATTTAGGTGGTGTACTTTATTTTAAAGTCTTCTCACACCTTTTACAAAACAATTGTTTATTATTTGAACCATTTTCTACATATATATATATATGTATGTATGTATGTATATAAATTTGTTAGATGACAAGAAACGTCGATAGTGAGTGTCGGGCTTAATAAAATAACGTTTAATTATTATAAATATTGATTAGTATTGACTAAATATTAAAAAGGTATGTTTCTAACAAAATAAAACCTAAAACTGAGTACCATGGGATTCGAACCCGGGTGGTGGCCGGCTCACAAGGATTAACACACATACACACATGCAACCAACTGTGCTACCAAGTCAGTTTGTTAACTCAAGAGAATAATAAATTTTATGCCGAAACTGAAATAACCCGAAATTAACTATGAACCCTAATCCTTCGATCTCTCAATCTGATATTAGTTAATCTAATTAGTGTTAGGATTAATAGTTAGCAGATCCAAACTATTATTATGCATGCATTGATTACATAGAACAATGACGAATCGATGATGAACGACGGGATATGAGCAGCTGCCAAAACACGATCCGGTTGATGTGTTACAGGTAATTTTAAGCCAATTCCTTATAGGGTTAGGTTCGTGGTGTAGAGGAGAATATGTCACTTGATTTAATTGCATTATTATGATCCGCAGATCGTATATTCATAATAGTTAAATGACGGGCTGTTTATTGTATAAATTCAAATCATATTAATCTTAGTTTCATAATTGGTTACGTCGGTGAGGTCGTTTGGCCCAATTGAATGATTTTCTAAAATCAATTCCAAGTTTATCACATGAATTATGGTTCAAGAAATCAAATGGGTCTACGGGTTTGGGATTGCGGGTCAACGGATCTGAGTCAAAATATAATAATAATTAGGAAAATTTTCTATTTAGTCCCTCAACTTTGGGTGTGAAAACATTAAGGGTCAAAACTTATGTGTAGGGTATAAATTGAATATATCTCAAAGTTTTTGTTGATAGTTAATTAAATCTAATATATAATAATAATAAATATTATTAACTCAACAATTGAATTTTTTTTTTGGTTAAATTACCCGAAAACATAAACAAGTCGGTTATTGCTATTTAGTATATACTTGAAAAAGCCGAGTTGTTACAGTATCCCCTTCTTTTGGGAATTTTGTCCCATTTTATTATTTAGATGGATAAATTTTGAGAAAGTGCAAATTGTAGGTAAAATTTAAAATTCATCATATCGTGAAACTTTGAGTAATCGGCACTACGCTGCAAATGACAATTTGATAAGGGCACTTATATATAGGATGTACCAGCAGCGTATCTACCATGACCTTATCATCCTACCATTTGTACCATTACTCCAAAACTCCATTATGTTTAGATTATGACACACGATCGTACGCACTATGATTTCCATGCGAGGACTTTGGTAATTACGTATGCATCCATAATTACTTAGATCGTCGGATCATCCACATAACTCGTCCGATCGTGTGGGTTTCAAAACATTTGAAAGATATAACATTGTGAGAAAAACTTTTAATACGTTTTGATTGTAAACTAGAAGATCATATTTATATAAAATATTGCAAAAATGAACTGAACCCTTGAGTTGATTTAATAAAATATTAATGTTTCTAAAATGTCTTTCTATAAAAGTTAAAAATATTGAAAATCAAAAGGGAAAGAATTCTTTATAGTTGATATTGGGATGGATTGTGGTAGAAAAGAATAAACAAATAACTATAAGTATGATATCTTGAGTAGTTGGAGGCACACCTAGCGAAGGTGATTAGGGTTTCCCCCATTGTAGCAAGTATGGATAGCGTGTGTGTAGGGTTGAGCAAACGAAAAAGTATGGGTTGTACGAGTAGATGACAATGCCCGTTGCGAGATGGCTTGGGCACTAAGCAGTGTATAAAAAGTGTTAACATGGATGACCAGACTGATTATATTGGATGCAAAAACGATAGGAGCATTGAATTGAATAATGATACTCGCAAGTGAAACATAACGAGTGAATACTGATATAAAGTTTTCTTGTTTGAGACACAATGATTTTATTAAGATTGATTGTTGGTTTGATTTATATCATAATTTTTCATTATTTGACTCGCGCTTTGTTATTGTTTTTGTAGAGGTGATGAGAATAAGTAGGGGTAAATGAATTGAATATATTAGAGAAGAAGTAAATGAACAAGATTGAATTAATTGTATTTATGTTTTGGAAATTGAGTTTATATTTTAGAGATAACATGAGCTATCTGTTGGGTTTTTACAAGATTATCAAAGTCAAAATAAACCATTTTATTAGAAAAACGCAGCGGAAACAAATTTTAAATCTTGTTTACCGAATACACATAAAACCCGTTTTATGTTAAACCCAATCCAGGATCCATATACGATACACATGCTATCAAATATAACCATAGGGTGTTAGATTACATACCTCTTGATTTCCAGAAATTTAAAGAGGATGATATTGTGAATAGCGAGATTCCAATGGAGGAAATCCTCAAGCTAGTATACCCGTACAAGCTTCCAACAAACACCTAAGTTGCTAGGATCTTACACTTTGCAAAACCTCTTCTTGTTCTTCCTTGTGGTGTTCGGCCGAGAGAAAGAGAATAGAGAGTTTGTGTATTTGAGAGAGAGTGTTTGGTGTTTTTCAAAAAAGAATAATGATCTACCAACCACTACTCTTGCATGTCTTGGAAAGATAAACAGGAGAGACAGAGAGAGTGGGAGAGGGGCCGGCCCACTTGGGGTTTCAACCCCCCCCCTCCCCCCCACACACACACCCAAAACCCAAAATTATCTTTTGTTTATTTTCTTTTAAATACATGCTTGTTGTTTATCCAAAATAAATAACATCTCTCAAATATAAATTATCCACATAATTTATTTAACACACAAGGGAAAATATTTAGAAAACCAATTTTCCAAATATTACAAGTGTTGACATTCAGTAACTAGATCATATCTAATATTAAATATCGCGGTGTTTGTCTAGCTTGTTATTGGGTATGTCACGACATTGATCATTACGCACTGGCCACATTAACTCAAATATGTGTCTTGGGCAGATCGATTCCAACAATCTTCCACTTGCACAAGACACACAGAAGATTGATGCAAGTAGCAAATAACGCCTAACAACGGTTTATTACCCCTAATACGCATGACAAATTGTCATTCAATAACATCATCCCCTTCAAGTCCCTCACTTGAAAATGATTTAGGTAAAACTATCATTTATCCTTTTGCCACAAATGTCATGTTAAATCCAGAGACACAAAGTGATCATTCTCTGTTGATTAACTTATCAGGCCTTAGACATTTAATTCTCAACGAATAAGAGGGGCAAATCAACTATTGACTACAAACGACTCTCAATATCTGTAACATCCCAAACTTTTGTTCGATTAATATAATAATATTTGATGTTATGAGATGGACTTATGTTGGGTTAATTAATATGGGGGATGGATTTGGGTTATTAAAGGAAAGACCATGGGCTTAAGCCCATGACCCATAATATAAATACTTTAAATGGCTTAATCCACTCATTTACTACCCATTCCATACAACACCCAAAACACACACTTAGCTCTCTCTCTCTCATCCTACTTTCTCTCTCTAGCCGAAATCACCAAGGAAACCGAGCATTGATCCGAGGTAATGATAGTATGATATTGTAGAGATCCAAACCCGTCAGATGTAGTCGCGAAACGACGAGCCGATACCTTAAACTGTTAACGTCACGAGATCTGGAAGGAATCGGGCATAAACCGATCGAAAGATAAGCTTAGGGATCACCCTAGCTCAGATCTGGGTCGAACGGGATGAAAAACGGTGAAAACGGTGGTGAAACAAGCGAGATCTCGCTTTTCCGGCGAGTTCCCAGTTTTCTGGCGATGACGGCGCCAGAGTTATGAATACGAGGTAACAAATCTGATATTCTCTAACCTAACCCTAATTCGTTAGAGGGGAATTAACGAATTAACGGTGATTCGTTATGATGATTCGCTAAGGAAGAGTAACGAACTAGCTTCAATTCGATAAGCAGTTCGTGATGATCATTCGTTAAAGTCAGTTCGTTATGGAAAACCAGTTCGCTATGATACGATGATGAATCAAGTGAATTGTCACTCATCCAGTTCGTTATGTTAAAATAACGAATTAGGAGATTCGCTATTCACCAATTCGTTACATTAAGATAACGAATCCGATCTGATTCGTTATTCACCCTCTGTTCAGATAATGAATCAGGCCGTGTTCTGAATAACGAATTATACTTTAGAGCAATGACAGAAGTGGTCCTGGACTTGTGATAGAATGAATTAATTACATAGAAGCCCCTAGACTTTATTAATTTATGAAAGATACCTTTAAAGGTTAACGAGTAACGATTAACTAACCGGTAAAGATTCAATGAAGTAAAACCGGCTTACACACTTAAGAATAATTAAGTAAGCAATGAGAATGGCTAGTGTAGTATTTAATATTGTGTTCATTAAACAGTTATTCCCGCACAACTCAATAAAGGAATAACCATTAACAATGATCGTAACCGAGATCATGTGAGTTTCTAGACCCATTGCTTGTTATGTTTTCGGGGCTGTGTGCATACTCGATATGATTAGTTAATACACTTACCTTAAGTGGTAAGTGTATGCTATATATGTTATAATGGATAGATATGAATGATTGCTTGTCGGTACGTGAACGATCTTCGAATATTGCGTTTACTGTCAGGTTATAAATGAAGATATGAATGTTATATGTAATGTACGGACGTTGTATGAATGTTATGAATGAATGCTTGTCGGGACGTGAACGATCTTCGGATATTACACGTAACGATAAGGAGTATCGTTGTTAAATGAATGATGTGAAGAACGCCTAGAGTATTCTTATGCTACAATGGTATGTGTGTTCTACGTGAACGATCTTCGGATATTGCACGTAACGACAAGGAGTATCATTGTTAAATGAATTATTGTATATGTGAAGTATGTATATACAGGTACATGAATGGTATGTGAGTTCTACGTCCGACATAGTAAGTTAGGATGGCAAACCCCTCTAACTTCTATTGGACATAGACTTTGCAAGTGATGGCGTAGTTAAGGACTACGGGCCTTATACGTGTTATAGATGGTAGATGAGAACGTAGTTAAGGACTGTGGGCCTTATACGTACCTCAGATAGGATCCAGCATAGGAAAGGACTGCGGATCTTATACGTGCTGTAATTGTATTGTGGTAGCATAGGGGAGGACTGCGGACCTCGTACGTGATATTAACTAGGTTGCAACATAGGGAAGGACTGTGGACCTTGTACGTGTTGTTATTGTAGGATGGTATAGGGAAGGACTGCGGACCTTGCACGTAACATAAATGGTGAACATAGGTAAGGACTGTGTACCTTTTTCGTGTTCACGACCTTGAGTTATGTATAGACGGCGTACTATGAACATACTCTCCGTAGGCTGCGGTAGGTAATAGTATGTATGCATGAATGTATGTTGGAAAGGTAACTAGTTAGGTATGGATATGTATCTTCGGATATGTATGTATGTATGATACGTGTATGTATTGTATGTCGCGTGATTAACTAGAACTCACTCAGCGTAGCTGACTTTTAGTATGCACGCAGGTGATCTGACTAAGGAGCTAGCATGAGTATGGCACATGGCATGGATTGAATATCTGGCATCTGAAGATGGAAAAATTGATGTTTTAAATATGATGTTTTATGTTGTGATTTTAAAGAAAAGATTAACGTTTTGTATCAAATGATTACAGTAAACGTTTCCACGAAAGTTTTAATTAACTCTGATTTCTATGAACTGTGTTTATGAGTAAATCCAACATCCAATGTACACGCTTAGACTCGAACAGAAAATGGGATTTAAGTAAGAAAAGAAAGAAGATGCCAGTTCAAGATAGCCATGTGTCGCTCAAGCAAGCTCAGTAAAGGCAAAGGTAAAGGTATGATTACATAATGTTTAATAATGTTAGCTCAATTTCTACAGCAAGGATACGTGAATGTTAGGGATAGGATTAATTGATTATCTGGTTGATTAACTGTTTAAAACTAGAAACTAGCACAAGTGAAATCATAAAGGGAAGTATGTAGAACCTGAGGAGTAATGCAAATAGTTAATTACATTTGGCCACTGTCATTAACTACTTACCTTACGAATCATGTGCTAAATAATTCCTAGAGTGATAACGTTTGTGTTCCTTATAGAAGACGAATGACGGGAGCTAGGGAAATTGCTGGACTGGGAGGTCGCACTGGGCGTCGTGGCAGGCCACAAATGGTCCGAGAACCTTCTGTTGAATCAGCTACTAACACCGGGGGAGAAGAAAGTGTAGCTGATCGATATCCGAGCAACAACGAAGGACATCAACTTGACCCTGCTGTTCAAGCTGCCATTTGCTCAGCTGTGGCAGCTGCCATGAAGAATTTGAATACTTAGAAGTCTACCGGAAGCCATGCAAGAACTGCTAAGAGATCGTGGAGAATGGTAAGAAAGATGATGAGGGGGAGAATGGTGACTCGAGCGAAGACCAATCTGTGAAGGTTGATGATAGGAAGAGAGGCTGAGATGGGTGCAACTATAAGTCCTTCAAATGATGTGACCCGCCAAAGATGACTGGTCTAGGAGACGCAATCGCTACTCTCCAACGGATAACCACTATGGACAACATCCTGACCAAGAAGTGGGTTATGCCACTCAGTCATTTGGAGATGAGGCTATGTATTCGTGGGAAACTGTGAAACAAAGGAAGACCCGAGAAGAGATTAAGGGGATGAGGTGGAATGACCTGAAGGAGCTAGTAATGAAAAGGTTTTGTGCTGATGCCGAGATTGAGAGGGCCGAGATGAAGTTTCTGAATCTGAAGGCGGGCAAGATGACACACCGCGAGTACACCACTGAATTCAACCGCATGTCTAGGCTGGTGCCTGACATGGTGAACTCTGAGGCAAAACGGATCAAGTGCTACGTCAGGGGGCTTCCCCAGAATGTCCGCACGTTAGTCAAGGCTAAAAACCTGCTACATTTGAGTCTACTATTGAGTCAGCAGATATGGTTTATGATGATCTGGCGGCGGATGATGTGGAAGTGGAAGATAAGGAAGGAAGGGAAGGAACCAAACGACCTGTAGATGTCGTGGAGCATGAAGGGAGGAAGACACAGAAGAAGACAGACAAGGAAACATGCAAAGTGTGCGGGAAGATGCACGGTGGTTAGTGAAAATGGGGCAGAGATACCGATGCTTGTCATAAGTGTGGTAAAGCTTATGGTGGAGAGTGCAGGCTTGGATCAAATGCCTGTTATAAGTGCGGAAAGGTGGGGCATTATGCCCCAAATTGCACTGCAAAGCCTGCGTGTTACAAATGCGGTAAAACAGATCACATGACAAGGGGGAGTGCAAGGGAACGAACGCGGGAGGCGCGAAAAGGATAGGAGCATAGGCCAAGGAAAACCGCCGAGGGGAGCGCTCGATGAAGGAATAATTGCTTATGCAATAGTTTTATTTTGTTTTAATTATGATTGCCTAAGAACTTGTTTTGTGTTAAGGTTTAAAACTTATGCTTGTCTATGACGTGTAATATATTTAGTTGGGTTATGAATGATTGTTATGTTATGATAAAATGTCATTTTAGACAATAGTGTTAAATAGTATGAAACAAAGTCCCTTGGAAGAGCGAGACGAGACTTGAGACATCGAGGGCCTCATGGACAAGCTACCTTAAATAGCTAAATCACATGAACACCACTCGACGACAGCAAGTCAGGAGTAAGAAGGATAACCAGGAAAGCAAATACGATCCAATAAAGTGCGTGAATATAGGAAGTGTTCCTTTTACACGGAATAAGCTAGGTTTCGGGGACGAAACATCTTTAAGGAGGGAAGACTTGTAACATCCCAAATTTTCTTTCGGTTAATATAATAATATTTGATGTTATGAGATGGGCTTGTGTTGGGTTAAGTAATATGGGGGATGGATTTGGGTTAGGAAAGACCATGGGCTTAAGCCCATGACCCATAATATAATTACTTTAAATGCCTTAATCCATTCATTTACCACCCATTCCATGCACCACCCAAAACACACACTTAGCACTCTCTCATCCTACTTTCTCTCTATCCAGCCGAAATCACCAAGGAACCCGAGCATTGATCCGAGGTAATGATAGTATGATATTGTAGAGATCCAAACCCGTCAGATCTAGTTGCAAAACGATGAGCTAACACCTTAAACTTTTAATTTCACGAGATCTGGATGGAATCGGGCATAAAACGATCGAAAGATAAGCTTAGGGATCACCGTAGCTCAGATCTAGGTCGAACGGGACGAAAAACGGTGAAAACGGTGGTGAAACAAGCAAGATCTCGCTTTTCCGGCGAGATCCTGGTTTTCTGGTGATGACGGCGCCGGAAAGGCGGGCCGGAGTTATGAATATAAGGTAACAAATCTGACGTTCTCTGACCTAACCCTAATTCGTTATTGCATGTGACGACAAGGATTATAATTTTTAAATGAATGATGTGAAGAACTCCTAGAGTGTTCTTATGCTACAATATAATTATTGTATATGTGAAGTATGTGTATACAGATACATGAATGGTATGTGAGTTCTACGTTCGACATAGTAAGTTAGGATGGCAAATCCCTCTAACTTCTGTTGGACATATACTTGGCAAGTGATGGCGTAGTTAAGGATTGCGGGCCTTATACGTGTTATAGATAGTAGATGAGAACATAGTTAAGGACTGTGGGCCTTATACGTACCTCGTATAGGATACATCATAGGAAAGGACTGCGGACCTTATACGTGCTGTAATTGTATTGTGGTAGCATAGGGGAGGACTGCGGACCTCGTACGTGCTATGAACTAGGTTGCAACATAGGGAAGGACTACGGACCTTGTACGTGTTGTTATTGTAGGATGGTATAGGGAAGGACTGCGGACCTTGCACGTACCATAAATGGTGAACATAGGTAAGTACTGCGGACCTTTTTCGTGTTCACGACCTTGAGTATAGGTGTAGACGGCGGGCTATGAAGATACTCTCAGTAGGATGAGGTAGGTAATAGTATGTATGCATAAATGTATGTTGGAAAGGTAACTGGTTAGGTATGGATATGTATATTCAGATATGTATGTATGTATGATATGTGTATGTATTGTATGTCATCTGATTAACTAGAACTCACAGCATAGCTGACTTTTAGTATGCACGCAGGTGATCTGACTAAGGAGCTAGCTTGAGGATGGCACATGGCATGGATTGAACGGCTGACATCTGAATATGGTAGAAATGATATTTTAAATATGATGTTTTATGTTATGATTTTAAAGTAAAGATTAACGTTTTGGATCGAATGATAAAAGTTAACGTTTCCGCGAAAGTTTTAATTAACTCTGATTTGAAAGAACTGTGTTTATTAGTAAATCCAACGTCCAATGTAGGGCTATCGGGTTCAGGGCCTTACATTATCACCTTGTACTATACTTGAGCTTAGCCTTATGTACTGGCATATTTCAGAGCAGCGAAGAACTAAGTCAAAGTACAATAGTCGGTGAATATCAAGACCCAATATGTATCTCAGGTCGGAGGAAACTATGATGTTCGCCTTTACTCAAATTCAAGTATGATCACAAATCCCAAGGATTCCATGCAGTAAAATTGAGGGCAGGTCAGTCCAATATTTATCTCAAAAATATCTATGAATCCTGGCAGCAAACCCTTGCTATATTCATGTAACGATTCCGACTAAACCAGGTATACCCTAACCGGTAGACAATAGTTACGTTATATTTAATGTCGGGTACATGAATTACCATAGTAATTATACGAGAATACATGGTTCACTGTATTGATTGTACGTGAATATATAATTCATCGTATTGAATATGCGATTAATCGATCGATAGTTATTGAAACCCGAACGAATTGAGGGTTCAATTATAGACGATATATATGATATTTAGTGATGTTACGAAGTATTAAAGCTTCGGGTTAAGTGAATTAAAGCACAGAAAAAGAATTTTCGATTTAATGGTACGTCGGTACGTTAAACGAAACCTTTAATACCAAACCAAGCAAGAGACGATCGATCAAGCCGAAAAAGATGCGCAATTATTAATAACATGATGTTTTAAGTTAATAAATGTCATGGTTTAAGTTTTTAAAGTTTTTAAATCGGTTTTATATAAATTTCATTTTTTAAGCCGAAAACGACCATTTTAGCCTCGTTTTAAGCCGAATTAAACATTTAACCGAAAAACGAACTGAACCAGATTATCCACAACATTATCCGGATTTCCATAATCCAAATATGTGGCTAGAAATGGAGAGGTGGGTCCCACCCCACCCCCCTCATATTTCCGATCGGAATGGGGAAGGATCCCCTAGCCTCTCATTTCTTTTTTTTTACATCAAGCCATCCAAGTTCTTCAATTCTCTCCACTTCATGAACTAAAAACCGAGATTTTAGCAAGAAAACCGAGGTAAAAAGTCGAGTTATTTACGTTTCCATCTTCGTTTCTTGAGTTTATTTGCAAGAAAATGAGGTTTCAAAGATGAAAACCGATTCTTGCATGACCAAGTGATGTATACGGGTTATACAAGGGATCTTGGTCCAAGAAAGGAGTTAAACGAACCAAAAACGAATTTTTACGGTTTAAACTTTAGTTTTGAAACAATAACCGAAACTATAGTGTAAGAGGCTTGATTGTGAGTGTAACTTGCTTGGTATTGTGGTATGTTGGTTGTAGGTTCTGTATTTAGTGGTAGATAAGGCGGAAAGGCGAGTTTGTAGCTTGTAATGGCGGAAAACAAAAGGTATATTCGGTTTATGTTCGGTTATGGGTTTTTGGACAGATTGTGAACGGTTTAGAGTTAGGTCATGAAATTTTACAGAGGTGTTAAATACATGAAAATATGAGTTCTGTGAAAATTTGGTAATTTTTGGATAAAGTATGAATATTTGGTGAATTTAATGCTCGGTTTTGGCTAAAAATGATGAAAAATACTTAAATATCATGATAAATTCTGGAAAATTCCAGATAAGCTTCTTATAACATGTTTAAGTCACACACAAAATTTTAGGTCCGTTGGAGAAGTCTAAGTAGGCTTTTCGGTTAAACGAGTTCTAGGGTTTTCTAGCTCGGTTTAAGTGAAAATGGCATGTAAAAAGAGATTTTGGTTCTGGAAAAATTACAGGGGACTATGCGGATGGCAGGGGTCATCCAGGAAAAATTTGGGATTTTTCTAAGGTCGTTTGGTATTTACGACATATTTAGTGTTTAAATGGTGTTTAAAAATAGATAAATAAATTTTAAATATAAAAATTAATTCTGGAAATATTTTTATAAAATTCCCCACTGTCAAAAAGTGATTTGTGCAAATTTTCAAGATCCGAGACAAAACGGATAATTATTTGTGCTAAAAAGAAAATAAAAACAAACTTTTAAGGTTTAAAACGCGTAAACCGGTAAATTTCGCCTAAACGAGCTGACTGGTGTATAAAAACCCTAAACATGAACTATTTTCATATAACTGAGTTAAACAAGTAAAAATAAATCATCCGAAAATAATTCGGATGATTTGAGTAATTTTATCCGATTTAATTGTTTCCGGTGCACTAAAGACGGAAACGGGTCCCGCGGCCAATCGGGGCGTCTAATCCGAGCTCTAATTTCGCATTTTTAATTAAATTATCAGTCAACAACTATTTTCGGGTCGTGTGTGACCAAACTCATTTTTGAAACGTAAAAACGGATAACCGTGCTAGGCACGCAAAACGGGCAAAGCGACTATAGTAATTTTGACTAGTGAACTCTAAACGATATCACAATCTAAGTCCGGAGAAGTGTTTCTGGGTTAACATTTCCCCCGGAATGGGTACAGTACTGGGTTAACAGTGTCCCCAGATGTCCCTAGAAGTGTTTTTGGGTTAACATTGCCCCCGGAATGGGTACAGTACTGGGTTAACAGTGTCCCCAGATGTACCGGTTAACACGGTTAAAGCTATATTAATAGTGATTGTATAGTAACGATCGTAGGGATCATATTACAGATTGGACGTGTTAACTGATAATGACTGTTGTTACCTGCTTGCATGTGCTAAGGTGAGTTTCACGAGCCCCTTTTTCTGAATTGTTTTTAAATATTTTCTCGGGGCGGAAGCATGTTACTACTGAAATGCTTAAGTACATACCGTACGCATGGATTTGCGTGTATTTATATATATTTTATTGTACGGGAATCGTACGGAAATGTACTAAGATGGTAATTGTCTGAGTTGCTAACATTGTAAGGCCCCGCAACACGAGTGATTAACTGAAAGCCGGTAGAGTGTGAATAGTACTATTGGTCTGACAAACCCAACTGGTCCGGCATGGATTTGCTGATGTTTCCCAGCCAGTTGCACATGTCTATTTTGTTGTTATATATTTTGCTATGTAATGTTAGGCATAGCGGTTTGGGGCAGGTCCGTGGGCGGAGTATGCCACGGGGTTGTGTGTGGATAGTCAGAGGTTTCACTGGTGGGCTCAGCATAATTACATCGATGATATTATATTTTGATATTGATTTATCATGGTTTACTCGAATTGTGAAACTCACCAACTATTCGTAGTTGACCCGTTTTCTCACATGCTTTTCAGGTACGATTAAGATGAAGTGATTGCTTACGTGCTAAGTGCTTGTTGTGTGTAAGATTTGCGTGCGGGATGTTATGATACATTTTATTAAATAGAATTATGTATCGTATTGTATGATGTGTGTATCACCTAGACGGTAATGAAATATGAAATAGTGTAAATTGAAGTATATTAATGTATTCAGTTTTCTTTATAAACAATGTGGTTGATATCAGAGGTGTCTGTGGTGCCCCGGTTACGTTTCCGCTGCGGTTACGGGGTGTTACAGAAGTTGGTATCAAAGCCATTGGTTATAAAGAATTAGGATGTCTTTAAAAGATACCTAAAATATAACCAGTAGCTCAAGTATTATAGGATCTGAATATCAACTAATAATTTGTAGTGACGAGATCTGGATGAACTTGGATGGACAAGTGAGTTATTATGGTCCGGAACATAATAACAGACTTGTCCGCACGAGGGAATTCAGGGGAAGTCACGGGGAATATTAATAGGTAAAAATGGCAACATATGTGTAAAGTATATAATATTATTTATGCGTGCTAATATGTGTATATATATATATGTACGTATCTTGTGGGTACATGTATTGAGAAATAGGACCCGGATAAGGAACCGGGGGATGAAATAATAAAAGTACCGAGGATGCTGAAATTCCTAGAGCATCGGTCGATGATAAGTCTGACTTATCGGGCCATAGTTATGATAGTACCAAGTTAGATCTTCCGGTTGACATTAACCAGAAATATCTAGTAACCGTCACTCCCAACCAAAATTGACAAATCCTTTACCCTACCAACACTGGTACCGTATATCCTAATAACCCCCTATGTTCACCTGAACCGCCGACCCTCACGTACGGACGGACCTGTACTTGAACCCATTCTTATTCCGTTAAGGTAAAAAAAATATATATAATAATAATAATAATAATAAATTTGATAATAAATGAGCAGATAAAAATAATATACAGAAATATATATGTGTATTTCTCACTCTCAAACATATGAGACATACCACCTCCAGATCGAGAATTACCGATTTTAGCGAACCTAGAACGCCTGAGGACATTGACTGAGCAAGTGATAGAGTTTCTCATAATAGTAATTGATAATATTTGAAGGCAACATGGGTTGCGCGATTACCTTGAACCTTGCAACTCCCTATGTTATCCTTACATCCGCTAGATGCCTATACCCATGTATACTCGAATAGAATGATTACCCATACACAAAGAGGTGTTGGAATCATTATAGCATAGTTGGTTGTTCGTTCGTAGGTAGTATACCGTGTATGTCGGGTATACAAATAGACACGGGTATTATAACTCCGTGGTACGTAATCGTTTGGTGCTCACGATGAGCATGTATCGGTTATGCTGACATGCAGAAGGATATTGAAATCAAGCATATTAAACATTAATCTTTGTTGAGAAAGATCGATATGTCAGTTGGTGACAAGGGTTATGAAACATATTTAAACGTTAACCGACGTTAGGTTAAGTCCATATGTTATTATATTTGTGGGACATATATACTAGATACTGGTATGTGTAATATGTATGATAATATTTGGTGTGTATGTGTACCTGCTGTTATGATTGAGCTGGTAACGAGTTATACGGTGAGATTAGTATTGATTACTGCGTACGGGATGGGTACGGCATAATGACATAAAAAGAATAACTCCAATGATGGAGATTGATATGATTCAGTTGATTGCTCAAAGATAGCAGATGATGATACCGGATGTCGTATCACAGATCACTGCTAGTGTTGATGCAAATGTGATCGCAGAATTATAGATCGAGCAATCACATGAATATGAATATTTCAATTCTTAGTGGTATTACTAAGAGTGATAATGTCCCGCCGAATACTATTATGACTACAAGTATTAGTTATAAACTAAACATGAATAGTAGTCGTAATGAATTAGATCCGGTATGAAGGATATGTTTGTTGGTTGTGTTAAGGAAATTATTAATAGTTTACTGAGGGTAAAGGGAGGAATAAATTAGCGAGTGGATAGAAAAGATCGAAATGGTTAAGGATATTGGTAAGAGCCTAGAACATTGTGTAGTGAAATACGCTACAGATATGTTGGTAGATTATGTTGTATCGTGATGGAACACGATGGTACAAAATTATAGTTAGAAAATTATTACTCAGATGATATGGACAGAATTTAAAATTCTTGTGCTAGAGCACTTTTATTCGAGTAATTAAGTTCAGAGATTGGAAACTGAGCTATGGAAGATAGAGATGTTGTGTGCTGATCACTTAGAACACGCTAATCGTTGGAAAGAATTGTCATGTTTGGCAACATGGCTAATTACTCCTGAAACTAAGCGAAGTGAGCGCTATATTGGGGACTAACTCCATCGATAAGGAGTATAGTCAATCCTGTAAAATATACAACCTTTGGAAGGGTTGTGTCACAAGCCAGCATTGATATATTTAACTCTATGGGAAGCGGACTGGAAGGACGTTAGGTGAGACGTCTAGTGTTAAAGAAGAGAAATGATAAAGGTATAGTGCAAGATAGGCCTTCGAAAAGGTAGGTATGTCCTACAACCCAGAATTATACTAAGACTAGTTCTGGTGTGAAAACATGAACCGCATGAAGGGTCCTTCCCTAAATGTGGAAAATATGGTTATCGGCAGGAAGAAGAATGTCGAGTGATAGTAGGCCACAGGTGTGGTAAAGATGGACGTAATGCCCCAATTGTAGAACCAATTGAAGCCATGTGAACCGGCAACCCCAACCCATTCGTGTACAACCACTCCGAACCCAACAGCTTCAATAACAATCCATCCAAAGAAACCAAATTATGCCAAACAGTTGTACTTGCTATGAATGTGGCAGTACAGAACGTTTCAAGAGAAATTGCCCGAAGTTGAACCAAGGTGTCGTGGGAAGACGAACCTCATGACAAGCATCAACCTCTGATCAAGCAAGGAGCCGTGCCTTTGTGAGTAATTCGAATAAAGCACGTCATGATCCAAAGGTGGTATTAAATATGTTGTAGTTTTAAATCAATAGGCTTCAGTGATATTTTTACGGTCGCCGATAGAAGTTAGTTCCTGTTAACCTCCTACCATTTGGAAAGATACCGATTAGTGAAACAATAGAACCCTATACTGTAGAATCGCTAACGGTAAATCCCTAATGGTTAACTAAATTGTTCGGATTTGTCCTATTATTCTGAACGATTAACCTTTCCTTATTGATCTACGACCAGTAAAGTTAAGAAGTTTTGACGTAATAGTTAACATGGGCTGGCTAACTCAACATGAAGCTGAAATCAAATATGAAAAGAAGATGATTAGAAGCTCTCTTTCGGACGATGAGGCGATTAGATACAGAGAAAATTATTTAAAAGAAAACATATAGAAGATGTTTCGGTGATACGTAAATATCCAGAAGTTTTCCCAGAAGAACTTCCTGGATTACCGCCAACCCGACAGGTCGAATTCAGAACCGATTTAATACCTCAAGCTGCCCCTGTTGCTAAAGCATCTTACCGACTTGCACCAACTGAAATGCAAGAATTATTGGATAAGGTTTTATACGACCTAGTTAGTCACCATGGGGTGCACCAGTGTTATTTGGGAAATGAAGGGCGGAAGTGTTAGGATATGTATTAATTAGGGAGGATTGAATAAAGTGACGATCAAGAATAGGTATTCACTTCTTCGAAGTAAATGATCTGTTTATCCAACTGCAAGGGGTGATTTATTTTTAGAAAATTGATCTTAGATATAGTTATCACCAAATGAAAAAAATCCAAGAGGAGGACGTTGCAACAATAGCGTTTTGGACTCGTTACGGCCATTATGAATTCTTATTTATGCCGTTCGGGCTAACAAATGCGCAGGCAGTGTTCATGGAACTCATGAGCCGAGTCTGTAAACTTTATTTTGACAAACTTGTCAGAGCATTCATTGATGATATTTTGATATATTTGCAACGTAAAGAAGAGCACGAACGACGGTTAAGGAAAATTGTGGAAGTGTTGAAGCAAGAGAAGTTGTACGCGAAGTTTTCGAAATGTGATTTTGAATACAGAAAGCATAATCCCTTGGTCATGTTGTAAAGCAACAAGGATTTCACATAGATCCAAATAAGATAGAAACCATTAAAATTTGCAGTCACCCAAGGCGCCAAAGGAAATGCGCCAATTTTTAGGACTAGCCGGAGACTATCAGCGGTTTATTGAAGAATTTTTTAGCATTACCCAACTCATAATCCTTTGTACGACGCAAATGTACAAATTTTATAGATGATAAGAGACCGCAGTCTCATATTCAACGAAGATGGGTCGAGTTGTTAAGCGATTATGACTGTGACATCCGTTATCACCCCGGCAAGGCTAACGTCGTAGCCGATGCCTTGAGTAGGAAGATCGGGTTAAGCCATTGCGAGTGCGAGCGCTGGGGATGATAGTCTAGTCGAACCCTTCGGACCTGATTCGAGTCGCTCAACGTGAGGCGTTGAAAGAGGAACAATTGGAAAAGGAGGGACTTTACGGCAATGAGAAGAATTTCGAACAGCGCGTGGACGAAATTCTCTATTTCAAAAATCGGGTTTGGATCCCGACCCTCCATGACCTTCGTGAATTAATCATGGACGAAGCGCATAGATCGAAATATTCCATACATCCGGGATCAGATAAGATGTACAAGGATGTGAAGGAGTTCTACAGGTGGCCGGGTATGAAAGAGGATATAGCAACGTATGTCGGTAAGTGTACGACTTGTGCGAGAGTTAAGGCGGAGCACCAGAAACCCTCGGGGATGCTACAACAACCGGAAATTCCCGAATGGAAGTGGGAGCAAATCATGATGGATTTTGTGACACATCTCCCTAAGACGTCCCGAGGGCATGATGCAATTTGGGTAATCACGGATCGATTAACCAATCCTCGCATTTCATCCCAATCCATGACGATTACCACAATGAATTCTCACCCAAATTCATGATGGTGGAATGATATTTCGTCGTGGAGTACCATTTTCAATTATCTCAGAACGAAATAGTCATCCTACTTCCATTATTGGAAGGCGGGGAAGGAAGCATCGAGAGCTTGAAGCTTTCTATGGGTGAAGTAATTATCACCAATTTGTTAAATTGAAAATGGGCGTCAATCAAGCCACAAGATTTGAATTGATTCGAGAAACAACCAATCGGATTTATAATATTTAAGATAAGTTGAAAGCAGCGCGAGATTGGCAAAGGATTTATGCCAACATTCAAAGGAAACCATTGTCACTGGAATGAGGTGACAAGGCATTTTTAAGGCATCACCTTAAAGAGGTGATATGAGGTTTGGCAAAACCGAAAATAGCTCCTTAATATAATGGACCTCATGAGACTATCTCCATGATTGGTCATTTGGTTTATCGATTAAAGTACTCCAGGGACTAAGTGCTATACATGATGTTTTGCCATGTATACGGATTGAAAAGTACCCAGGCAATGAGGCAACGAAAGTACCAGTAATGGAGGTACTCATAGAGGACATGCCTGATATCATAAATAATTCCGTAGAGATAGTAGACGGGAAAACTAAACAGTTTGGACACACCAAGCTTTATTGATTAAGTTTAAGTGGAATTCACAGCGAGGACCAGGTTATACCTGGTAACGCGAGGGTGAATTCTGAAGGAAAAACCACCACCTTTCTCTCGGAAGGGGATAGTGGGCGTGTAAAATTTCGAGGACGAAATTTCTTAACGGGGAGAGAATGTAACGATTCCGACTAAACCAGGTATACCCTAACCGGTAGACAATAGTTACGTTATATTTAATGTCGGGTACATGAATTACCATTGTAATTATACGAGAATACATGGTTCACTGTATTGATTGTATGTGAATATATAATTCATCGTATTGAATATGCGATTAATCGATCGATAGTTATTGAAACCCGAACGAATTGAGGGTTCAATTATAGACGATATATATGATATTTAGTGATGTTACGAAGTATTAAAGCTTCGGGTTAAGTGAATTAAAGCACATAAAAAGAATTTTCGATTTAATGGTACGTCGGTACGTTAAACGAAACCTTTATACCAAACCAAGCAAGAGACGATCGATCAAGCCGAAAAAGATGCGCAATTATTAATAATATGATGTTTTAAGTTAATAAATGTCATGGTTTAAGTTTTTAAAGTTTTTAAATCGGTTTTATATAAATTTCATTTTTTTAAGCCGAAAACGACCATTTTAGCCTCGTTTTAAGCCGAATTAAACATTTAACCGAAAAACGAACTCAACCAGATTATCCAAAACATTATCCGGATTTCCATAATCCAAATATGTGGCTAGAAATGGAGAGGTGGGTCCCACCCCACCCCCCTCATATTTCCGATCGGAATGGGGAAGGATCCCCTAGCCTTTCATTTCTTTTTTTTACATCAAGCCATCCAAGTTCTTCAATTCTCTCCACTTCATGAACTAAAAACCAAGAATTTAGCAAGAAAACCGAGGTAAAAAGTCGAGTTATTTACGTTTCCATCTTCGTTTCTTGAGTTTATTTGCAAGAAAATGAGGTTTCAAAGATGAAAACCGATTCTTGCATGACCAAGTGATGTATACGGGTTATACAAGGGATCTTGGTCCAAGAAAGGAGTTAAACGAACCAAAAACGAATTTTTACGGTTTAAACTTTAGTTTTGAAACAATAACCGAAACTATAGTGTAAGAGGCTTGATTGTGAGTGTAAATTGCTTGGTATTGTGGTATGTTGGTTGTAGGTTCTGTATTTAGTGGTAGATAAGGCGGAAAGACGAGTTTGTAGCTTGTAATGGCGGAAAACAAAAGGTATATTCTGTTTATGTTCGGTTATGGGTTTTTGGACAGATTGTGAACGGTTTAGAGTTAAGTCATGAAATTTTAAAGAGGTGTTAAATACATGAAAATATGAGTTCTGTGAAAATTTGGTAATTTTTGGATAAAGTATGAATATTTGGTGAATTTAATGCTCGGATTTGGCTAAAAATGATGAAAAATACTTAAATATCATGATAAATTCTGGAAAATTCCAGATAAGCTTCTTATAACATGTTTAAGTCACACACAAAATTTTAGGTCCGTTGGAGAAGTCTAAGTAGGCTTTTCGGTTAAACGAGTTCTAGGGTTTTCTAGCTCGGTTTAAGTGAAAATGGCATGTAAAAAGAGATTTTGGTTCTGGAAAAATTACAGGGGACTATGCGGATGGCAGGGGTCATCCAGGAAAAATTTGGGATTTTTCTAAGGTCGTTTGGTATTTACGACATATTTAGTGTTTAAATGGTGTTTAAAAATAGATAAATAAATTTTAAATATAAAAATTAATTCTGGAAATATTTTTATAAAATTCCCCACTGTCAAAAAGTGATTTGTGCAAATTTTCAAGATCCGAGACAAAACGGATAATTATTTGTGCTAAAAAGAAAATAAAAACAAACTTTTAAGGTTTAAAACGCGTAAACCGGTAAATTTCGCCTAAACGAGCTGACTGGTGTATAAAAACCCTAAACATGAACTATTTTCATATAACTGAGTTAAACAAGTAAAAATAAATCATCCGAAAATAATTCGGATGATTTGAGTAATTTTATCCGATTTAATAGTTTCCGGTGCACTAAAGACGGAAACGGGTCCCGCGGCCAATCGGGGCGTCTAATCCGAGCTCTAATTTCGCATCTTTAATTAAATTATCAGTCAACAACTATTTTCGGGTCGTGTGTGACCAAACTCATTTTTGAAACGTAAAAACGGATAACCGTGCTAGGCACGCAAAACGGGCAAAGTTACTATAGTAATTTTGACTAGTGAACTCTAAACGATATCACAATCTAAGTCCGGAGAAGTGTTTCTGGGTTAACATTTCCCCCGGAATGGGTACAGTACTGGGTTAACAGTGTCCCCAGATGTCCCTAGAAGTGTTCTGGGTTAACATTGCCCCCGGAATGGGTACAGTACTGGGTTAACAGTGTCCCCAGATGTACCGGTTAACACGGTTAAAGCTATATTAATAGTGATTGTATAGTAACGATCGTAGGGATCATATTACTGATTGGACGTGTTAACTGATAATGACTGTTGTTACCTGCTTGCATGTGCTAAGGTGAGTTTCACGAGCCCCTTTTTCTGAATTGTTTTTAAATATTTTCTCGGGGCGGAAGCATGTTACTACTGAAATGCTTAAGTACATACCGTACGCATGGATTTGCGTGTATTTATATATATTTTATTGTACGGGAATCGTACGGAAATGTACTAAGATGGTAATTGTCTGAGTTGCTAACATTGTAAGGCCCCGCAACACGAGTGATTAACTGAAAGCCGGTAGAGTGTGAATAGTACTATTGGTCTGACAAACCCAACTGGTCCGGCATGGATTTGCTGATGTTTCCCAGCCAGTTGCACATGTCTATCTTGTTGTTATATATTTTGCTATGTAATGTTAGGCATAGCGGTTTGGGGCAGGTCCGTGGGCGGAGTATGCCACGGGGTTGTGTGTGGATAGTCAGAGGTTTCACTGGTGGGCTCAGCATAATTACATCGATAATATTATATTTTGATATTGATTTATCATGGTTTACTCGAATTGTGAAACTCACCAACTATTCGTAGTTGACCCGTTTTCTCACATGTTTTTCAGGTACGATTAAGATGAAGTGATTGCTTACGTGCTAAGTGATTGTTGTGTGTAAGATTTGTGTGCGGGATGTTATGATACATTTTATTAAATAGAATTATGTATCGTATTGTATGATGTGTGTATCACCTAGACGGTAATGAAATATGAAATAATGTAAATTGAAGTATATTAATGTATTCAGTTTTCTTTATAAACAATGTGGTTGATATCAGAGGTGTCTGTGGCGCCCCGGTTACGTTTCCGCTGCGGTTACGGGGTGTTACAATTCATACCTTATGAATATCTACCAATCCAAGTTCATAATAGTCTTACCTTCACATTTGTTCCCACAAATGTGATCGACTATGAACGTTTAGCATAATTAACTTATTCATGGATTTAAACATGCTAAAATGGAACATAACTCAAATAACATAATCATAAACCATAATCATATGATTGAGCCAAAATAACAATTTTTCCGATATCCAAATACAAAATTTGATCAAATCCGATCACTAGAATATCGAAGTCCTAAGTCACAAGTATGACCTTCATGCTTTGGCCTTTCTAGGAGCTTCGTGAGTGGATCCACAATGTTTTGATCAGTGTGAACTTTGTGAATACATATCTTTCCTTTTTCAACATCATCCCTTATGTAGTTGAATCTCCGCTCAATGTGCCTCGTCTTTTGATGTGCACGGGGTTCCTTGATTTGAGCAATCGCACCCTCGTTGTCACAAAAGATTTCTAGAGGATCCTGAATGGTACGGACTACCCCTAGATCGGCCACGAAATTTCTAATCCATGCAGCTTATTGAGCTGCCAATGAGGCGCGATGTATTCAGATTCAGTGGTGGACAAGGCTACCACATCTTGTTTTGCACCCTTCCAATAGACATCCTCACCATTTTGAACGAAAACATATCCCGATTGTGATCAAGAATCATCTCGATCAGGTTGGAAACTCGCATCCGTGTAACCCTTTACAATGAGTTCTTCCTCACCAGAGACATATATTAGAAACATATCCTTAGTCCTTCTAAGGTATTTCAATATGCTCTTAACCGCCATCCAATGGCTAGTTCCCAGATTTTGTTGGTATCTACTCGTCATGCTCAAAGAGCATGACACATCCGGTCTAGTGCATATCATGGCATACATGATGGAACCAATAGCAGATGTATATGGGGTTCCGTTCATTTTGTCTTGCTCATCCATTAAGCTTGGACATTGGGATGCACTCAGTATTGTTCCTCTTTGAATAGGTACCAACCTTTCTTAAAGTTGTCCATCTTAAACCTTTTCAAGATTTTTTCAATGTGTGCACTTTGATTAAACCTATCAAATGCCTTGATATATCCCTATAGATCCTTATTCTCAGAATATAGGCGGCTTCACCCAGATCCTTTATGGAAAAACAACTTCCCAGCCTGGCTTTTACACCCTCCAAGGTTGGAATGTCATTTCCAAATAGTAGTATGTCATTGACATATAATACTAGAAAGGTAATGATGCTCCCGCTAGCTTTCTTATACACACAAGCTTCATCAGCGTTCTTGATGAAACCAAATTGCTTAACTTCATCATCAAAATGGTGATTCCAACTTCTAGATGCTTGTTTCAATCCATAGATTGACTTCTTTAACTTGCATACTTTATTAGGATGTTGTGGATTGACAAAACCTACAGGCTGAACCATATAGACATCTTCCGCAAGGTGTCCATTCAGAAAGGCGGTTTTGACATCCATTTGCCATATCTCATAGTCATGATGTGCGGCTATGGTAAACAATATCCTAATAGACTTTAGCATCGCCACCAGCGAGAAAGTTTCATCATAATCAACCCCTTGAGTTTGAGTGAAACCTTTTGCTACAAGTCTAGCTTTATAAGTATCCAAGTTTCCGTGCATATCAGTTTTCTTCTTGAAAACCCACTTACTTCCAACAAGTTTGGAATTAAGAGTTGGAACAAACAAGTCCCATAATTGGTTGTCATGCATGGATTGCATCTCAACGTTTATGGCTTCCAGCCATTTATCAAAATCAGATTGTGACATTGCATCGTGGTATGTGGTGGGTTCATCCGAATCTACCACATAGCATCCATCCATGAAAAAACCATATCTTTCAGGTGGGGGTGCTAATTCTACCAGATTTGTGAATGTTTTGTGTGTTTTAATCAACCATTTGATCATTCTCAACAACCTCTTGTTGATTGCTAGTGTCAACCAAACGTGTATCGGTTTGTGGTTTTCGATCCTCCTCGAGTTCCACAGTTCTACTAGTTCCTTCCATAAGGAACTTTCTTTCTGAGATCTCAGCCTTTCGAGCTATAAACACTTTATACTCGTTTGGATTTTAGAAATAATATCCCATCGAATCTTTGGGATATCCTACAAAGATACAGTTAGTGGATAGGCTTTCAAGTTTGTTTTGGGTGTTGTTCTTGACATAAGCCTCACAACCCCATACCTTTTAATATGATAGTGATGGAACCCTTCCATGCTATATTTCAGAAGGTGTCCTTTCCACTTTCTTGGTTGGTGCCATATTTAAAATACGGGCTGCGGAGATCAATGCAAAACCCCAAAATGATGGAGGTAATGTGCTTCTAGCCATCATAGATCGAACCATATCAAAAAGAGTTCGATTCCTCCTTTCGTACACACCATTATTTTGCGGTGTTCCAGGTGGGGTAAGTTGTGAGACAATCCCACAACTTCTAAGATGATCTAGAAACACATCATTGAGGTATTCACCGCCTCTATCGGATCGAAGTACTTTGATTGTTTTGTTGAGTTGATTTTGTACTTCAGTTTGGAAGCCTTTGAACATTTCAAAGCCTTCATCTTTGTGTCTTAACAAGAACACATATCCATAGCGACTATAATCGTCGGTAAAGGTATTGAAGTATCTTTCACCATTCCTTGTCATTTTCTTAAAAGGACCACATATATCCAAATGTATGATACCTAATAAGTCTTTCGCCCTTTTATTAGTTCCTCTAAAAGGCTCCTTGGTCATCTTTCCCAATAAACAAGATTCACACTTATTAAATGAATCATCATTTGATTCCAAAAGACCATTCTTTTGAGGAGTATGAATACGATCCTTATTTATGTGACCAAGGCGACAATGCTAAAGAAAAATCTTACTCAAATCCAATTTGAGTCTTTTGGTGCTAGATTGTAACAACAAGTTATCAATGGATGTATTATCATGAACTAATTCATAAATGTGATTAAACGACATTGCTTTAAAATAAAAGACATCATTCATGAAAACAAAAAATGCCATCGTTTACAAACTTTAAATCATAACCAAATTGTCTTAACAAAGAAACAGAGAAAATATTCCTAGTCAAACTAGGAGATGTTTTGGACAAACATCTGCTAAGGATCAAGTATCCAAATCTGTTAAGTGAGGTAAGGTGCTAACTCGATAATGACAAGTTCATAATTGTAATATTGATGAACATAAAGGTTTGATCACGAGAGAAAAAGCCCTTAACCAAGATAGTCTTACTTCAGTAAAAACTTATCAAGGTAATCTTTGGTAAAATAATTCCGGTCAAGGATTAATAGGATAATCTTTGGTCGGAGTACTTTAGTCAATGATCAACAAAGTAACCTTTGGTCGATGAGTACATGATTATCGTGATCTCCGGCACAAAAAACCCCGAACGGTGAAAATAATCACCGTCAAGTTTATTAATGATAAAAATCGGGTTACAAATGAGGTGGAGTTTATGATCGAGATTACAAAGTATGCTAGTGTGTGGAGAGAGTATTTACTTCTGCTCTAGTGTTCTTTCCTACTCGATCATAGCTCATTTAAATAAGATAATAACAATAATAATATCTCCTAATTATCCGTAAGTCTTCCACTTAGCCGCTCCACGATCATTGACCACGTGCCATTAGCCATCCAGCAGTGATATAAGCGGTAGACCAAGTCTAAATACCGTTGTTGTTATTTAAACATCAATCTTCTAGAGAATTCATCCATAATCAGCTAAGTTGAAGTGGGATCCTGGATCCATGCTCCAGCTAG
The DNA here is from genome assembly GCF_021521415.1 of Bidens hawaiensis. Lineage (NCBI taxonomy): Eukaryota > Viridiplantae > Streptophyta > Magnoliopsida > Asterales > Asteraceae > Bidens > Bidens hawaiensis. Next base: position 89,091 of record NW_027498898.1, read on the forward strand.
AGGTTGCTCTATGAAGATAGTTGATACAAATACGTCTTAGAGTTACCACACCTGTCTAACACATCACCATACTAAATGCAATCATTAGTAAACAAATAATACCGAGGATCGTCGATCCTTTTTATCCTGATACATATTTTAAGGATAACCTATCCATAAGAAAGTTAAGGATAAAGGATCCTCAGTATAAAATTCATGGCCTAACAATTGCCACCAAAATGGAGGGTGACAATGGAACACAGCTGTCATTTTGAAATTCAAAATCTTGCAAAACGGAAGGTGATTAGACATGTGTCAGGCGGTTTAATATCCACAAATCATAATTACGCGCCGCCTATATATATGATAACTATAATATTCTTATAATCACATATGCAAGCGTCTTTCAGGTATTTTTCTTTCTTTTCGTCAATTTTCCTTCAACATGCCAACTGCTTCTACATCTTCCTCCTCTTCTTTTTTCCATCCTGATGACCTTTATTCACAAAATCTCCTTCAATCACCCTCCTTCGAAACCTGTAAATTCACATATTCGGATATCGATGAAATCCGATCATATTTTCCAGCCGACACAGTTTTTCGACCCTTCGATCCTGCAGCTCGTAGTGACAGCATTTCGAAAAACTGGGTTTGCTTTCCGGCCCAACCGTTTCTCATTGGTTATAAGTATCCTTTCCCCAGTTTCACTCAGAGGTTCTTCAATTTAGCGGGAATTTTTATATCCAGGCCACGCCAATGTTGTGGAGAGTCCTTCATACTATAGATAGGATAATCGTAGAGGAAGGAGTCGAGTTCGGCTTAGCAGAATTGGCGTATCAATACAATCTTGTTACCCACGGTTCCCAACGCTTTATCTTTAAATCAAAACCTCACCAAGAAAATCCCATTTCCAAAGTCACCCTTAATAGTACCTTTTGGAAAAACCAATTTTTCTTCGTAAGAAGAGATTCTATTCCGGGTGGAACTAACCTTCCCAAAAAGTGGATACCAAAGGGTAGGATCCAGGATCTTTAGGTTACCAAGACAGGATATTCTATTCTTCTGCTAATAACTTTTATCACTTGTGGAGTTGAAAACTTCAAATTGTTGGCTGATCTTCCAGGAGTTGAAGATAGAGTGAAGAGGTTTCTGTCATTGGATCCTGCAATTAGGACTTTTCAAGCAAAGTTTGTCGAAGCTTTTCAAAGATCAAACTCAGAATCAGTTATGTCAAGTAAGAATAATAACTCTTGATATAAGAAGTATTAATAATTTGAAAACTTATATGTCAATTTGTTATTTATAGGTGCTTCGAAATCAAGAAAATATGCTTCCAAGTTTTCCCTCAAGGATATTGATTGCATGCTTACCAAGAATAAGACCCCGAAATCAACCCCTACATCCGAGCCTCTCCTGATCACAACTCGAACAAAGTCCGGATCCAAGAGAAAGAGGAGTTCAGATACGGAGAATCCCTTTGATGCCGAAAAGCAGATTCTGGACATGCTTTCTACTGTAAGGATCCTTTATCTTTGTCAATTCCTATTATTCCAAGCATCTTCCCAAACTTATTCTGCTTTCACTCATAGGCCATTAATTCTGCCCGACACCACTATGAGAAGACTGTCACAGAGCATGAAAAGACCCTCGCTGTGCTACGATCAACGGCTGCTGCTAAGGAGAAGGCCCTCTCGAAGATGACCAAAGAGAAAAGAGAGATAGAGGCACATGCTGCTGCCCTGGCCGTCCAGATGCAAGACGAAATCAACCGGGTTGCCGAAGAAGCGAAAGTATGGGCAGCCAAGTCGGTCCTCGAAGCCAGAATCAAAATGTTTACCGAAGCCAATGATCCATCTTTTGATAAGTCTTCATGGGAGATCAAAGAATGGAAGTAAGCCTTGATCGACTTGGATGGAGGCGAGGATGAGACTGAATCTATAATGGTTGAGGCGGGCGAAGCAGGAATAAGCGGTGTGAAGGATCTGGATGAAGCCGAAGGTGGAAACGAGGCACCGGTGGAGGTGAAGACAATCATATGAACGGGCGATGAAGGATACGAAAGACAAGGCCCAAGCCCGTTTTATTTTACTTTTACGGTGTTTTTAAGGACAATTTCCATGGTTTGTCATAAACAATAGAATTTAGGATAAAGGATCCATGATCCTTAAGACAACCGGCGGGGGTGACAAAGGTGGAGGGATCCTCTGTTTGTGGGGATGAAGCCTTTGTTGCCCCTGTTTTTTAATTTCCCTGCACTTTAGGAACAATTAGTAACTTTCACTTAACCCGGATGGATGGTCCATCTTTTCGTATGGTGAAGTCCGGGTTAGGAATTTTGAATAAGTCCTCGGGGCTTATTTTAATTAATATATAAATCTTTTTACTTTTTACTTGTTATTTATTTTCAAAATTTTTATTAGATATAATCTTAACATTGTTGATAGTTTTGCAAATAACCTTAAGTAAAAGAGTTTTTAGGATAAAATATTCTTGTTACGATTGCTTAGGATAGAATATCCTTAAAAGTTGATAAAAGTTTTTAGGATAGAGTATCCCTAAAATAATGTTAAAGTTATTTAGGATATAGTATCCTTAAAATAGGGTAAAATATCTTTAGTAGTAAAACAACTTTAAGGGAATAACCTTCTAAATTGAAATATTCAAAATTATTGCAACAAATATGATACATAAATTAATAGAGATCATACCAGAGGGTCTAGATAGACCTAAGTTACAATATAATCCTTGAAGGAATAGCTTTAGGATCCGGGATCCTTAGATTTTTTGATCTTCACAAATAACTTAGTAAGTCTGTTGCAAATAATTCATAAGGTTAACTGGGATCAAACCCATTAAGCTGGGACAAGCCCATAAAGTAAACTGGGGACAAGCCCATGCAACTGGGGAAAAGCCCATAAAAATAAACTGGGGACAAGCCCGTGCAACTGGGGACAAGCCCGTGTAACTGGTGTATCCAAGGTCTCTGAGTTCCTCTATAGTATCCAAGTCTTCAAGAAGTATTTCTTCATTGGCTTCAGGATCACAGATGTTCGTTCTCGCAGTAGGAACCACCATTTCTGTGGGAATTACTGCTTCGGATCCAAACACCAATGAAAAGGGTGTTTAACATGTTGCATTCTTTGGAGTTGTCCTGTCTGCCCAAAGAACATATGGTAGCTCTTCGGCCCATTTTCCTTTCTTGGATCCTAGCTTCTTTTTCAAGTTGTTGATGATTATCTTGTTGCTTGACTCTGCTTGACAATTAGCTTGAGGATGAACCGGAGTGGAAGTAATCATTTTGATGCCCCAACTGTCACAAAAGTTAGTGGTTCTATTCCCGATAAACTAGGAACCATTGTCACAAACAATTTCAGCAGGAATACCAAATCTAGTTATAATATTTCGTTTAATAAAAGATATTACTTCCCTTTCTCGGACTTGTACAAATGCTTCTGCCTCAATCCATTTGGAAGTAGTCAGTCATAGCAAACATAAAGACTTTTCCACCGGGTGCTTTTGGTAGCTTGCCTACAATATCCATACCCCATTTCATGAAAGGCCATGAGGAGGATATAGGATATAAAGGCTCCGCTGGCTGATGAAGGATGTTTGCATGTCTTTGACAAGCATCACATTTCCTTGAATACTCCACTGCATCCTTCTTCATTGTTAGCCAGAAGTATCCAGTTCTAAGTATTCTAGAAAATAATGCTCTTCCACCTGTGTGATTGCCGCAGTCTCCTTCACGAAAATCTTTGAGTACTTCTTTAATCTCAGGATCCTCAATGCACCTCAAGTATGGACCTGCATGAGATTTTCTATGTAGTATATCATCTAATAAAGTGTACTGTGATACCTTGAGTTTGAAGGATCTGGGATTCTCTGTTGTTGGAATTTCTCCTGTTTGGATGTACTTTTTGATCGGGAGGATCCAGGATCCTTGATTTTCCGTGGATAATGGATCCCAAAGTACAATCTGCTTATCACTTGTTATTTCCCCAACTTCTTGCTCTCCTATTGCTGGCGAGAGTATGTGGATAATTGGGATCTTTGTATCTTCTGGATTTCAAAGATGAGGCTAAATTTGCCAAAGCATCTGCCCCGGCATTTTCTTCTCTTGGTACCTATACAATGCTAAATAATTCGAAGTATTTTGTTAATTCCTTCACAACATCTAGGTATTTGATTAGTTTTTCTCCTTTAACAGCATATGAGCTATTAAAGTGGTTAGCAATCAGTAATGAGTCTATATATACTTGAAGATACCTGATCCTCATGCACTTAGCTAGTTGCAAACCTGCGATCAAAGCCTCGTATTCGGCTTCATTGTTTGTTGCTTGAAACTCACAGGCTATAGACTGGAGTAATATGTCCCCCAGTGGCGATTTCAGTAGGATCCCTAATCCTGTTCCTCTTACGTTGGATGCTCCATCTGTGAAGAGTATCCAAGGATCCTTGGTCTTTTTCAATTGTTGGACTTCCAAGTCAGCTTCTTTTTGTAGATCACTAGTGAAATCAGCCACAATGTCACAACCTCAAAATCCACTAACGGAGTTTTACCGTCAGAGAGTGTGAACTGGCAGGATCGGAATCATCAGTTATAATCAAACCATAAAAACGTTTAAATGCAAATAAGTGCGGAAGCGTAAAAACCTTAATTCAAAAGCTGCGTCACGCAGGACGACTTAAAACCAAAGATAACTGTTAAAAATAAGTTTGCTGAATAAAAGTGTTTTCATTTAATGCATGCTCCTAAACCGCGCGCCCGCCTCGGCTACCTGAGAATAACATACTAAAAGTGTCAACACAAGGTTGGTGAGTTCACAAGTTATATAAGATAAATCGTTTAGCGTTTTGCGTAACCTCGTTACGGCGTTTCAGTGTTGCGTAACCACGTTACGGCGTTTAAGTGTTGCGTAACCACGTTACGGCGTTTAACTGTTGCGTAACCACGTTACGGCGTTTAAGTGTTTTGCATTACCAGATAGTGTTACGTCAAATTATATATCGATAGGTAGCTAATCTATACAACAAGTATCGCTAAGTGGTTCGAGACCGAAGCTGACTGTTTATCAAGTGCCCGTCACCAGGTCAACCCAGACCATGGTAAGTGTTAGCCAAAATTACACCCACTCAACCTCCAGTTGAGCTTAGCGTCGGGTGGGGTTTGCCAAACCCAGTAGTACTACTCAACAGTGACTCGCTATTCCAAATATTAACCGGTTCGATGTGTGGGACTTCAAATGTTACGTTTGCCGCTTAGCCTTTACAAGTGATATATAATTTATAACAAAATCTTAAATATGCGTTTATCTCAGAAAATGCGTTTATCGGAGTATGTTATCTCCCCCAAGTGAAAAACGTTTGAAAACAGTTCAAAGAGCGGGGTAAGTGAAACTCACTGTTTGCGAAGAATATCCCGATATAGATCACCAAGTGATGCGCGTCGTAGAAACTCTCTAGCATTCTAAATAACAAAGAGATTTTCTAAGTATCGGTACGTTTAACGAGTCTCTAGACTCGGCACATAATACCTATGCACGTAACAGATTTCGTGTTTCGTTTGTGAATCGTTTGTGACTTAAACAAGTACAATTGTGATACGATACATGAGTGAGCAATTACTTTCGTGTCACGTACTAATAACATACTTTACTAGCAATTATCCCCGTAAGGGCATTTTGGTCAACAAACAAAATTAACTAACCATTATTCCCCATAAGGGCAATTTGGTCAATTCATGTCAATCAATTAGCAACTATTCCCCGCAAGGTTATTTTGGTCAAAACATAACAAATATATAAAAACTATCATATTTCATGCATTTTTACACAACTCAGCAGTTAGTTTCATTATGACAGAATTTCTACTTGAAAGATTGTACTATTTCACCGATCATAACGTCTCAATTAATTCACCAAAAATCACCACAGAAGCATACATATCTTAGGTTTCCAGAACATATTTTATCTTATTTTTATTCCACATATTTTTCTTATAATGACCAAAACATTACAGCAAACTCATATCAGTCAGATTCATGCGCAACAGAATGTTATTTGCAATTCCCGTTAAACGAAAAATCCAATAAATGCAAGACCACTTGGGTTTGGTTCCTAACTCAATGAGTCAACTTCCAGAAGTGGAACCAACCCAATTGGCCTCGTGGTTCATGAGATATAACATTTACAACTTAACCTAACAGCATGTCTAACAGCTCAGCTTTGCACCACGTTTTTGTAAAATAATAAAAGTACACTTCTACTTGTCCAAAAATTACAAACTTATACTTCATGGAAACTAGACTCAACCTAGTTTACTGCAGTACCCACAATCTCAACCAATTTTCACGTTTACACTTCGTTACAGTCATTTAAACATCGTATACACATTCTGCCCAGATTCGGTTCACATCAAAACTTAACAATTTCACTAGCCATGGATCACAAATAAATCATATAACATGCTAGACACTAATACTACTATCCATGCATCTCAATTACACCATACATACAAGATTAGGGTTTGTGTTTTAACTCAAATCAAAGACAACAATGAATCATGCAACAACATCAATCTAGTTATCAATTCATTATCCAAATAACAACAATCATATTAACCATATACATGAACAAAATCGGCTGCCTAGGGTTTGTACTTAACCCATTAAACATCAAAATTAAACAACAAGAAGGTAAAGGATGATCAATTATACCTTCCTAGCACCTAGTTCTTGGATTAATCACTTGATTTGATGTGTATATGTGTGTGTTCTTGTGGACGGCAGCCGTGGAGAACAAAGGGAGGGCCGATCGGGGTTTGTGGTGTGGGGGAAAAGAAAAGAAAATAAGTTAGGGTTTGTAGTTAAGGTTATATTTATAATTATACAAGTTACACTCTAGTCCCTCTACTTCCAAGTGTTACATCTCTAGCCTAACTAATTGGTTCTTGTTTCTTGTTTAACATTCCACATAACATAATCAAGTAACACACATATATCTAACACATAATTATCACATAATTATTGTTTTGACGTTTTTCGTTCATTTATCAATCGTTTGCGTCAACTCGTTTGCGTTTCGGTGCAAATCCCGAAAGACTACACATGTAGTAAGTGTTAAGCGTCATTTAAACCCTAGTTTAAATGTAATGATGTGTGCGTTATAGATTCAATGATCTTAAAGTTTGAATTGACGGAGTTGAGTTAACGGAGTTAACCTGAAATTGACGATTGTCACATCATTCCCATGTTAAAGAATTTTCGTCCCGAAAATTTGAGTCAAGTCGTGATGAGAGTCTGAAAGAGTAAAAAAAAAATTTCAGTTTGTCATATCATCCCCTAGTAGAAAGAAATTTCGTCCCGAAATTTAATTCATACCTCCGGTGATGTTTGACGGTTTGCCGGGTTTCGCGGTTTTCGGTGTTTGGTTAGCCCTTCAAAAAGGTGAGGATACTTTTTCATCATTTGATCCTCGCGTTCCCACGTGAACTCCGGTCTACGTCTCGAGTTCCAACGAACCTTAACGATTGGAATTTTGCTGTGTTTGAGCGTTTTGGTTTCCCAGTCCAAAACCTCGACTGGTTCTTCAATGAAACGTAACTGTTCATCAACTTGTAGTTCCTCCAAAGGGACTACTTGGGATTCATCAGATAGGCATTTCTTCAAATTTGATACGTGGAATACATCGTGCACGCCACTGAGTTCTGTTGGTAGGTCCAGTCGGTACGCCACCGGGCCAATGCGCTCAGTTATCCGGTACGGACCAACATACCGTGGGTTGAGTTTGTTTCGCTTTCCAAAGCGAACCACACCTTTCCAAGGTGAGACTTTGAGTAACACCCGATCGTTCACTTGAAATTCGAGAGGTTTTCGGCGCTTGTCGGCGTAACTCTTTTGGCGATCTCGTGCTGGTGCCATGCGATTTCGGATTTGAACAATCTTTTCCGAGGTTTCGAGTACCAGTTCCGGACCAGTGATTTGGCTGTCACCCACCTCTGCCCAGCAGAGTGGTGATCGACACTTCCGTCCGTACAGCGCTTCAAACGGCGCTGCCTTAATACTTGCGTGGTAGCTGTTATTATACGAAAACTCTACCAAGGGTAAGTGGGGTTCCCAACTTTTTCCGAAATCTAAAACGCATGCACGCAACATATCCTCCAGGGTCTGAATAGTCCGTTCACTTTGCCCATCCGTCTGAGGATGGTATGCTGTACTCATATCGAGACGGGTGCCCAGTGCGCTTTGCAGCGACTACCAAAAGTGCGAGGTGAAACGAGAATCTCGATCGGAAATGATCGAGACAGGCACTCCGTGTCTAGACACCACTTCTTTCATGTATACGCGAGTCAGTCTTTCCATTTTGTCCGTTTCCTTAATTGCTAGGAAGTGTGCCGATTTAGTCAACCGGTCAACGATCACCCAGATGGTATCGCATCCCGTCGGTGTCTTAGGCAGACCCGTAATAAAGTCCATTGAGATGTGCTCCCATTTCCACATTGGGAGTTCCGGTTGTTGCAGTAGACCAGATGGTTTCTGGTATTCTATCTTGACTCTGGCACAAGTCAAGCATTTGCTCACGTAGGTGGCAATGTCGGCTTTCATGTTCGGCCACCAGTAAAGTGCCTTTAAATCATGATACATTTTATCTGAGCCAGGGTGGATAGAATATCGGGACTTATGAGCTTCGTCCATCACTAGAGTTCTCAACTCTCCGTATCGTGGAACCCAAATCCGGTTCTCAAAATATCGGGCCCCGTCCGATCTGGTTTCAAGTTGCTTGTTCATGCCCCGCATGAGTTCCGACGGAAGATTATCATCTTTCAAAGCTTCCAGTTGCGCATCGCGAATCTGATCGGGTAAGCTGGCATGAATCGTGAGTTGCAATGCTCTCACCCGTCTGGGTTTATCTGTTTCCTTTCTGCTGAGGGCGTCGGCCACCACATTGGCCTTGCCAGGGTGGTACTTGATGGCACAATCGTAATCTTTAAGCAGCTCGACCCAACGACGCTGTCGCATGTTCAGCTCCTTCTGATCGTAGATATGTTGGAGACTCTTGTGGTCGGTGTAAATGGTAAACTTGGTACCGTACAAGTAATACCTCCATATCTTAAGAGCAAACACCACAGCTCCGAGTTCCAAATCATGGGTCGTGTAGTTCTTCTCGTGAACCCGTAGTTGTCTAGAGGCGTAGGCTATAACCTTCTCGAGTTGCATCAGCACACAACCGAGACCTTGTATAGATGCGTCACAGTGTACCTCAAAATTTTCCGTTCCCTCGGGGAGGGCTAAAATAGGGGCGCTACAAAGCTTGGTTTTCAACAGTTGAAAAGCGGATTCTTGCGCGTCACCCCAGTTGTACTTAGTGCCCTTGTGGGTCAAAGCGGTGAGGGGTTGAGCAATTTTTGAAAATCCCTCGATGAAACGCCGGTAGTAGCCGGCCAGTCCTAGGAATTGTCGCACCTCAGTCGGAGTCTTAGGTGCTTCCCAGTTTTTGATGGCCCCTACCTTACCGGGATCGACATGGATACCATTCTCGTTGATCACATGTCCTAAAAAGTGAACCTCGCGAAGCCAAAATTCACATTTCGAGAGTTTAGCATACAGTTGTTCCTTCTTCAATAGTTCCAGAATTACCCTTAAGTGCTCTTCGTGGTCAGTCTCGTTCTTGGAGTAGACGAGAATATCATCGATGAAAACAATCACGAACTTGTCGAGGTACGCCTTGCATACTCGATTCATGAGATCCATAAATACGGCTGGCGCGTTGGTTAGGCCAAAAGGCATAACCGAAAACTCGTAGTGACCATACCGTGTTCTGAAAGCCGTCTTTGAGATATCTTCTTCGCGCACTCTCAGCTGGTGGTAACCGGATCGTAGATCAATCTTCGAGTAGTAACTCGATCGTTGAAGCTGGTCAAACAAATCATCAATTCGGGGTAAAGGATAACGGTTCATGACCGTCACCTTGTTCAACTCCCGGTAGTCGATGCACATTCGGAAAGTCCCGTCTTTCTTTCGGACAAACAAGACAGGGGCTCCCCATGGCGATGAGCTAGGTCGGATAAAACCCTTATCCAACAAATCTTGCAACTGAGTGGACAACTCCTGAAGTTCCGCCGGTGCGAGCCGATACGGGGCTCGTGCTATGGGTGCTGCACCGGGTGTCAACTCGATTTGGAATTCGACTTGACGAATAGGAGGGAGTCCGGGCAAATCCTCTGGGAAAACTTCCGGGAAGTCTCGCACAACCGGTATGTCTTCAATTCGTTTCTCCTCCGCGGGTTTCTCAACAATCTGCGCCAAAATTGCCGGATGACCCTTTCGTAGATACTTCTGTGCCTTCAAAAGGGTAATGACGCTGGTGGTCATGCCGCTTCTCTCGCCTCGGACCGAAATGATCTCGCCGGAAGGGGTGGTAATATGGACTATCTTATCATGGCATATAATCTCCGCTCGGTTCTCGGATAACCAGTCCATGCCGACAACGACATCGAAACTACTAAGCGTAAAAGGAATAAGGTCGATATCAAAGACATGACCTGACAGTTTCAACTTACATCCCGTAAGTATATGAGTTGTTACTACAGTTTTACCGTTAGCTAATTCAACAGGAAACTTAGCGTCTAACGGGGTTGGAGTAAGGTCTAAAAGTTGGCTAAAGGCTTTTGACACAAAACTCCTATCAGCTCCAGTGTCAAATAAAACAGAAGCAAAACAATCGTTTACAGGGAACTTACCAGACACCACATGCGGATCATTGCGGGCTTGACCCGATCCAATCACAAACGCTCTTCCTTTGCCATTGCCTCCACCATTACTGCCACTTCCATTACCCTCGTTATTGTTATTCTGTTTCAGCTTGGGGCAATCCTTCCGGAAATGACCTTCCTGCCCACATTCAAAGCATCCCTTAGTTGTCATCGGTGGCTTAGGAGCACCCTTTGCCGCAAGGTCTCCTCTACATTCTTTCGCTTGGTGACCTATCTTTCCGCATCTTTGACACTTGACACGGTCACACTGGCCAACATGATGAAAGTTGCACCTGTTGCACTTTGGATATTTCCCAGCATATCCGCTCGAAACCTGCCCGCTACCGTTGTGGTTGGTGTTGTTGTTGTGATTCTGAGTGTTAAAGCTCCGAGTAAATTCGGGCTTACGGTAGTGGTGTTGCGGTGGGAGGTTCGAGGATGAAGATCTGGTGTTGTCAAACTTTCTCTTCCCGCTGTTCGGGTTGCTGTTGCTGTTACTGTTGCTGACGTGGTCATTACTCGGGTTGTCACGGGCTTTAGTGGTCGAACCCCTAGGTGGTAACGCACCTTGGGTCACAGCCTGATCCGTCAGTTTGTGAGCTAAACGGATCGCTTGTTGGATCGTGGCTGGTCGGGAAGACGTCACCATGCCCTGAATTTGCGGTGCTAAACCATCAATGTACATTTCTATTCTCTTGCTCGGCGGATCCACCATCCGCGGACACATCACAGCCAACTCGTGCGAACGAGTGGTGTAGGCTTCGATTTCCGAACCCACCATCTTCAACGACCAAAACTCCGACTCTAACTTCGAAATTTCTTCCCTCGGACAGTACTCCTCTCGCATCATGCTCTTGAACTCCTCCCAGTTCATCGCGTTAGCCAGTTCCAACCCAAGGATCTGGACGTTTGAATTCCACCAAGTGAGGGCGGAATCCTCAAGTGTCCCAGCAGCGAATTTGACCCTACTGGCAGGGGGACAATTACACATCTCAAAAGCCGACTCGGCCTTCTCAGCCCAACGCAGGAAGCCTATAGCTCCCTCAGTGCCCTTAAACGTACTGGGCTTGCAGTCTAGGTAGTTCTTGAAGGTACACGTTCCACTCGGACCTCCAGTTTGATTCTGAACGTGTGCGGCTAAAGCGGCCGCCACATGGTCATTCAGCAGAGTTTGGAGTTCAGCTGCAGTCATGCTGATGTTACCACGTCCTCGTCCAGCGTTTCTTCCGGCCATTTCCTAGAATCACAGTATAAAATGTTAAACATGAATTTTTCTTTCATATACAACACACCATACATGTAATAAAAGATAGGTAAGAAAGAAAATAAGAAACAACATCGCATCACAACCACATATTAGTCTAAAAAAAATTCATGATTAAAACCATTGTATTCGCTACAAAGTATTTCCAATCAATCCTTAAAATCATAGAAAAATAATAGTTCGGATGGAGACAACCCCTCCATCTAAGTGTCATCATTACTAGATGTCGTCATCTGAGGACACCTCTGAGTGTGCCTCCTCCTCAGCCGGTTCTTCTTCAGGTTCTTCTTCGGGTTCCTCCTCGGGATCTTCCTCGGGATCTTCCTCAGGCTCCTCTTCGGGATCTTCTTCAGGTTCTACTTCAGGCTCTGCCCCAGGCTCGGCCTCAGGCTCTGCCTCAGGTTCAGCTGCGTTCTGAGCAAGTTGCATTTGTAAGACATCGCAACGCTCTAACGCTATCTCAGTTCGGGTCCTTGCTTCTTGGAGTTGCTCTTGCAAGTCTATCATCTCAGCTTGCATCTTCATCATAACCTTCATTTGTTGCTCACTAGTCTCTTGCATATCTTTCATTGCCGCTGCCATGCGGGCAATCTCCTCCTGGGTCTCGGTTCCGTCTTTAAACAGTCTGGCAACATTTTCTCTCGTGTAGCGCATGTAACCCACATCACGCTCCAAACAAGAAACAACAGCTGCGAGAACTCGCTCTACAGGTTCGGTTATGGGTGGTATGGTGTTGGGATAAGCAGGATGGTTCGGGTGAGGCAACGAGGGAACTTGTTCGCGATAGACCATACGTCTGATCATGTTAGGGTACCAATCCCAGCTAACGTCGTTTTCGTAAAGGCCTCCGGATAGGCAGTACCTCTTCGGTGCGGGAGCTTCGAGTTCCGGGACTACGCGGGGGTGGCGAGGCGGTAGGTAACTGAGGTTCCTTCCCGTGAGCATGCGTCATCGAATCGGATGATGATGAGGGTGGCGTCGACATTCCTACAGGTAAGCCGTGTATGCGCGCGCGTATGAGTGAAAATAGGTAAAGAGATAAGATTTCAAGACTACACAAACCTATGCAGTGCGTATCATTATAACTAATGGGTCGTCGCGGTTATAGTCTAGTATGCATGCAGCTTCTAGTTCGCTATAACCAAAGGCTCTGATACCAATCTGTCACAACCTCAAAATCCACTAACGGAGTTTTACCGTCAGAGGGTGTGAACTGGCAGGATCGGAATCATCAGTTATAATCAAACCATAAAAACGTTTAAATGCAAATAAGTGCGGAAGCGTAAAAACCTTAATTCAAAAGCTGCGTCACGCAGGACGACTTAAAACCAAAGATAACTGTTAAAAATAAGTTTGCAGAATAAAAGTGTTTTCATTTAATGCATGCTCCTAAACCGCGCGCCCGCCTCGGCTACCTGAGAATAACATACTAAAAGTGTCAACACAAGGTTGGTGAGTTCACAAGTTATATAAGATAAATCGTTTAGCGTTTTGCGTAACCTCGTTACGGCGTTTCAGTGTTGCGTAACCACGTTACGGCGTTTAAGTGTTGCGTAACCACGTTACGGCGTTTAAGTGTTGCGTAACCACGTTACGGCGTTTAAGTGTTTTGCATTACCAGATAGTGTTACGTCAAAGTATATATCGATAGGTAGCTAATCTATACAACAAGTATCGCTAAGTGGTTCGAGACCGAAGCTGACTGTTTATCAAGTGCCCGTCACCAGGTCAACCCAGACCATGGTAAGTGTTAGCCAAAATTACACCCACTCAACCTCCAGTTGAGCTTAGCGTCGGGTGGGGTTTGTCAAACCCAGTAGTACTACTCAACAGTGACTCGCTATTCCAAATATTAACCGGTTCGATGTGTGGGACTTCAAATGTTACGTTTGCCGCTTAGCCTTTACAAGTGATATATAATTTATAACAAAATCTTAAATATGCGTTTATCTCAGAAAATGCGTTTATCGGAGTATGTTATCTCCCCCAAGTGAAAAACGTTTGAAAACAGTTCAAAGAGCGGGGTAAGTGAAACTCACTGTTTGCGAAGAATATCCCGATATAGATCACCAAGTGATGCGCGTCGTAGAAACTCTCTAGCGTTCTAAATAACAAAGAGATTTTCTAAGTATCGGTACGTTTAACGAGTCTCTAGACTCGGCACATAATACCTATGCACGTAACAGATTTCGTGTTTCGTTTGTGAATCGTGTGTGACTTAAACAAGTACAATTGTGATACGATACATGAGTGAGCAATTACTTTCGTGTCACGTACTAATAACATACTTTACTAGCAATTATCCCCGTAAGGGCATTTTGGTCAACAAACAAAATTAACTAACCATTATTCCCCATAAGGGCAATTTGGTCAATTCATGTCAATCAATTAGCAACTATTCCCCGCAAGGTTATTTTGGTCAAAACATAACAAATATATAAAAACTATCATATTTCATGTATTTTTACACAACTCAGCAGTTAGTTTCATTATGACAGAATTTCTACTTGAAAGATTGTACTATTTCACCGATCATAACGTCTCAATTAATTCACCAAAAATCACCACAGAAGCATACATATCTTAGGTTTCCAGAACATATTTTATCTTATTTTTATTCCACATATTTTTCTTATAATGACCAAAACATTACAGCAAACTCATATCAGTCAGATTCATGCGCAACAGAATGTTATTTGCAATTCCCGTTAAACGAAAAATCCAATAAATGCAAGACCACTTGGGTTTGGTTCCTAACTCAATGAGTCAACTTCCAGAAGTGGAACCAACCCAATTGGCCTCGTGGTTCATGAGATATAACATTTACAACTTAACCTAACAGCATGTCTAACAGCTCAGCTTTGCACCACGTTTTTGTAAAATAATAAAAGTACACTTCTACTTGTCCAAAAATTACAAACTTATACTTCATGGAAACTAGACTCAACCTAGTTTACTTCAGTACCCACAATCTCAACCAATTTTCACGTTTACACTTCGTTACAGTCATTTAAACATCGTATACACATTCTGCCCAGATTCGGTTCACATCAAAACTTAACAATTTCACTAGCCATGGATCACAAATAAATCATATAACATGCTAGACACTAATACTACTATCCATGCATCTCAATTACACCATACATACAAGATTAGGGTTTGTGTTTTAACTCAAATCAAAGACAACAATGAATCATGCAACAACATCAATCTAGTTATCAATTCATTATCCAAATAACAACAATCATATTAACCATATACATGAACAAAATCGGCTGCCTAGGGTTTGTACTTAACCCATTAAACATCAAAATTAAACAACAAGAAGGTAAAGGATGATCAATTATACCTTCCTAGCACCTAGTTCTTGGATTAATCACTTGATTTGATGTGTATATGTGTGTGTTCTTGTGGACGGCAGCCGTGGAGAACAAAGGGAGGGCCGATCGGGGTTTGTGGTGTGGGGGAAAAGAAAAGAAAATAAGTTAGGGTTTGTAGTTAAGGTTATATTTATAATTATACAAGTTACACTCTAGTCCCTCTACTTCCAAGTGTTACATCTCTAGCCTAACTAATTGGTTCTTGTTTCTTGTTTAACATTCCACATAACATAATCAAGTAACACACATATATCTAACACATAATTATCACATAATTATTGTTTTGACGTTTTTCGTTCATTTATCAATCGTTTGCGTCAACTCGTTTGCGTTTCGGTGCAAATCCCGAAAGACTACACATGTAGTAAGTGTTAAGCGTCATTTAAACCCTAGTTTAAATGTAATGATGTGTGCGTTATAGATTCAATGATCTTAAAGTTTGAATTGACGGAGTTGAGTTAACGGAGTTAACCTGAAATTGACGATTGTCACACACAAAGTCCGCTAGTGCTTGAGATTTGATTGCTGTTCTTGGCTCGTATTGGATATCATATTCACTTAACTTCACTGCCCATTTGGCCATTCTACCTGATAACTCTGGTTTTCTAAGAACATTCTTCACGGGATAGTTAGTTCTCAAAATAATAGGATGAGTTTCAAAATAATGTCTTAATTTTGTGGATGGCATAATGAGTGCAAGAATTAACTTTTCTAAATGAGAATACTTGGCTTCCGCATCTAGAAGACTTTTACTTACATAGTAAACGGGATGCTGTTCACCTTCATGATGCTTCACCAAGACGGCACTTACTGCGTTTCCTGAGACGGTTAAATATAGGTATAGGATTCTCCATCCACAGGCTTCATTAGGGCTGTTGCTGAGGATAAGTAATCCTTCAAGGCTGTAAGCGCAGCCTCATGCCTTTCTGTCCATTCAAACTATTTATTCTTCCTAAGAATATCGTAGAAGTCCTTGCATTTCTCGTAGGATGTTGAGATGAACCTATTGAGGGCAGTTATTCTTCCTGTGAGCCTTTGGACATCCTTTTTGTTTGCAGGAGATTTCAAATTGAGGATGGCTTCAATATGCTCGGGACTTGCTTCAATTCCTCTCTTTGTCACCATATATCCCAGAAATTTTCCAGCCTTAACACCAAAGTGGCATTTTGACGGATTCAATTTCATGTTATATTGGTCGAGGATGTTGAATGCTTCCTCGAGGTCTCTAAGGTGATCCTCAGCTTTCTTTGATTTTACCACCATATCATCTATGTAAACTTCCATAGTCTTACCCAACTGATCCTTAAACATCATGTTTACTAATCTTTGGTATGTTGCCCCTGCATTTCTTAGTCCAAACAGCATAGCAGTATAACAGTATATGCTGGTAGGAGTCATGAATGCTGTATCCTCTTGATCAGATGGTTCCATCTGAATTTGTTGAAATCCAGAGGAAGCATCCATAAAGGTAAGCATTTCATGTCCTGCCGTTGCATCCACTATGGAGTCTATAAGTGGTAATGGGAAAGGATCCTTGGGGCATGCCTTGTTTAAATCAGTAAAATCGACACACACCCTCCACTTTCCATTCTTTTTTGAAACAACGATCACATTAGCTAGCCATCGAAGGAGACTGAACCTCTCTGATCATACCGGCCTTAAGAAGTTTTTCAACTTCTTCTTGTATGATCTTGGTCCCCTCAGGAGCGAATTTCCTTCGCTTCTGATGGACGGGTTTAACAGATAAATCAAGGCCGAGTTTGTGAGTGATTACCTCTTTTGAAATACCTGTCATGTCCGAGTGCTTGAAGGCAAAAGTAGATCTCCTACGCCCTAAGAAGGATATTATATCCTCCTCAATCTTACTGGGGATACTGGATCCTAAGAACACCTTTATTTCTGGATCCTCGGGGTCCAATCATACTTCTTTAAGGTCTTTCTCCCGAGCTTCCAGCACGTCCCTAGGATGTTGTTGTAGTTGCTATGTTATGGTTGGCTTGGCTGTTGGCTTCATTGATGATGAATAATAGTTCTTGGCCTCCGCTTGGTCACCTACTATCTTTACAACTCCCCAAGGAGTAGGTAGCTTGATGCACTGGTGATAAGTTGAGGCTATAGCCTTCATTCCATGGAGCCACGACCTTCCTAAAATAACATTGCAACAAGAAAGGTTATCTATAACACAAAACTTTTGGTATGAATTTAACCCTTCGATATAAATTGGGAGGTTGATGTCCCCCAATGTCTTCTTGGTTTCACCACTGAAACCAACCAGCACCGATGTTCTAGGAATGATTTCTGAATTCGGGATGTTCATTTTCTTAAGGACATCATGTTGGATAATGTTGACCGAGCTGCCGCCGTCTACTAGGATCATGCGTACATAATGGTTATAGATAAATAAAGTAATAATCAAACCGTCGTGATGAGGATCCTGTATGTTCTTTTTGTCTTCTTCATCGAAGAAGATTCTCCTGTCTGTTGTTAGGGTGGTGGACACTATTTGTTGATCTCCGTTATCCATCTTTATCTCTTTAGCGAGTCTTTTTGCTTCAGAGAAAGAAGTTCCACATATGTCTAAACCACCTGAAATGAAATTGACCGTTCGCACACCCAGCTTGTCCTGGTGAGCATCCTGGATCCTTGAATTGAAGAAGATTCTCTGATCAGTCACCCGAGTAGTGGGGATGAGCGGTCTTCTCTCGTCGTCCAGTTCAAATTCTACTACGGGATCTTCTCTTATGACACAAGAATCTCTAAATAATTCGTAGTCTCTGGATACAAAGTTGATCACATGAGCACCTGGCGGTGGCGGTGTTGCTTTCTGTGGAAGGTCTTCAGGATCTTGGATCTTGGATTTCTTCCTTCCCAAGAGTTCTTTAAAGTGCTCCTTGCTCAGGAGGTAACCAATTTTCCTCCTTAAGCCGATGCATTCATCTGTTGCGTGGCTAAAATCTTCATGGAAAGCGCACCACTTAGACTTGTCCTTGAAGCCGACAACCTTTTCATTTTTCAGGGCCACCTTGCTTTTCTCCCAGATCCTTCATGGCACAGATCAAGCCATGAGTATCCACAGAGAATTAATAATCGGAGATGCAAGGATAGTCTTTATCATCATCTCCTTATTCAACTGCCCGCACGTTGTGATTATTGGGCTTCGCGTACGGATTTGAATTGTTGTTCCTATTCCAGGATCCTATATTCTTCTCGGGAGTTTCTTGTTTCATTTGTCTTCCAATCAGATGTATCTTAACGCCCTATTTCTGACTTCGCCTAATGTCCTGCATAGAGTCATCACTAAATTATCATAAAAGGGGGAGCTCTTCTGAATTCCCATCTTGAATGCTTCAACAGCAATAGTCATGTCAAGATTTGGGATTTCTAGAGCTTCCTTGCCGAATCTGGTGACGAAATCCCTAAGGGATTCATCACTAGGTTGGACAACACGATATAAATCACTGGTTAACCTCTCAAATTTCTGACTACAGGAAAATTGAGTGTTAAACATGTTAACTAAGTGAGAGAAAGAAGTAATTGAAAAGGGAGGAAGACTTAGCAGCCATTTTAGAGCGGCTCCCGTTAGTGTGGATCCAAAGCCCTTGCATAGGCAAGCTTCCTTGAGTCTCTCCGGAATAGGATTGATCTCCATCCTTTCCCTATACTGAGCTACATGTTCTTCAGGATCAGTGGTTCCGTCGTAATCTTCATATTCGGAGTCTGGAACCGCTTCGGGATTTTAGCATCATAGATAGGCGGAGCGAATCTGGATACTCTGTGGCTTCCCTCAGGTATCTCGGGAATTGGTCTTATGACCCCGGGAACACTGGATATCATATCCTTGAGCTTCTGCAGCTCCTTGTCCATAGCTTGGTTGATACCTGCATCCTGCATGGAACCACGGTTAGCATCTAAGGATAAAGGATCGTACAAGTTACCTCTTTGCTGAGTGAAGTTTGGCATCTCAGATGAGTAGATGGGATAGGAGGAGTCTGCGACAAGAGTTGGACCTCCAGAGGCTATAGTATGCATGGGGATTATGTCTCCATCATGTACTTCGGAGGATCGTTGATGTTGGACGTCTGAGGATCCTTGATTCGGAAAGAAGGATCCTTGATTCGGGATGAAGGATCCTTGAGGTTGGGTATCATAGGATCCTTGTGGAAGGATGACTGATCCTTGCCGATAATACGAGGATCCTTGATTCTGTTGAACCATGGATCCCTGTTGATGGATAGATGATCCTAGCTAAAATAGCGAGGATCCTTGAGTCTGTTGACCCATGGACCCCTGTTGAAGGATAGATGATTCTTGCTGAAATAGTGAGGATCCTTGAGTCTGTTGACCCATGGACCCCTGTTGAAGGATAGATGATCCTTGAGAGAACTGAGCCATGGATTCTGGACAGGTGAAATCCAGCATCTTTGGCATCAGGGGGTGAGATCCTCTGCTGGCCTCTTGTTCTTTTTGAGATTCTCTATCTCACGGAGGATCCTCTGATTAGTCTTGTTCTGCTGCTCCATGTACGCTTTAACCTGCGAAAACATAGATGTGACATCACTGTTAGTATTAACCACCGGGGTAGCAGCAACGGTTTTTGAGCTCTGGAAGACTAGTAGTTGCGTCTTGCTCCCAGCAGCAGCTGGCCGTTGCGTTCCCATGATTGGCGGAGGAAACGGTGGCAAAGTCCTTGATGAGAGAGGAACCATAGCCGGCATGGTCGATGAAGCAGAGGTTGATTGAGAGGCCATGATAGTGATATGGGTATGAAGAAGTTGAGAATGATAAGGATAATATGGATTATAGCACCAATTGCCCCACGGTGGGCGCCAAATTGTTTTGGACAAAAATCTGCTAAGGATCAAGTATCCAAATCTGTTAAGTGAGGTAAGGTGCTAACTCGATAATGACAAGTGCGTAATTGTAATATTGATGAAGAAAAAGGTTTGATCACGAGGGAAAAAGCCCTTAACCAAGATAGTCTTACTTCGGTCAAAACTTATCAAGGTAATCTTTGGTAAAATAATTCCGGTCAAGGATTAATAGGATAATCTTTGGTCGGATTACTTTAGTCAATGATCAACAAAGTAACCTTTGGTTGATGAGTATATGATTATCGTGATCTCCGGCACAAAAAACCCCCGGACGGTGAAAATTATCACCGTCAAGTTTATTAATGATAAAAATCGGGTTACAAATGAGGTGGAATTTATGATCGAGATTACAAAGTTTGCTAGTGTGTAGAGAGAGTATTTACTTCTTCTCTAGTGTGTGTATCAGTACATGTGTTCTTTCCTACTCGATCATAGCTCATTTAAATAAGATAATAACAATAACAATATCTCCTAATTATCCAGAAGTCTTCCACTTAGCCGCTCCACGATCATTGACCACGTGCCATTAGCCATCCAGCAGCGATATAAGCGGTAGTCCAAGTCTAAATACCGTTGTTGTTATTTAAACATCAATCTTCTAGAGAATTCATCCATAATCAGCTATGTTGAAATGGGATCCAGGATCCATGCTCCAGCTAGAGGTTGCTCTATAAAGATAGTTGATACAAATACGTCTTAGAGTTGCCACACCTGTCTAACACATCACCATACTAAATGCAATCATTAGTAAACAAATAATACCGAGGATCGTCGATCCTTTATATCCTGATACATATTTTAAGGATAACCTATCCATAAGACAGTTAAGGATAAATGATCCTCAGTATAAAATTCATGGCCTAACAGAAGAATACAAAATGTTTTTCAAAATAGCTTCCAAACCATTTGGAAGCTTCAAAACATAATCTCCTCAGGCTTGGACGTCAACCTTAGCTCCATAGCCCATGAAGAGACTTATATCTCCTATCTTGTAATCACTTCTTCTTTTGAACTCCTGCAATGAATTGCATATATGAGTTCCACATCCGGTATCCAATAACCATTTGTTAGAAGAAATAATGTTAAGATCAATATGGATCATGAAATTTGTACCTGAGGTTTGCCCGCATCCCTCTTAGCTTTCACCTCTTTGAGATAGGTTGGACAATTTCTCATCCAATGGCCTATCTCACCACAACCAAAGCACGGATCCTCAGCGCTAACCTTTAGCTTCTTCGGTTTTGGTTCGCCTTTGCCTTTCCCTTTAACCTCCCTTTGACTTGCCCTTTACCACTAGCAACCTTTGCCTTGGGTTCTAGATGACGCCTCTTCTTCAATCCTCTTTCATTGATCGCAAGAACTGGTAAAACCTTTTTACCCATTCCGGCTTCGGCTGTTTTAAGCATTGCGTGAACCTCACCAATGCTCTTGTCCCATCCGTTCATGTTATATTCATAACGAATGTATCAAACCTTTTAGTTAATCCATTTAGGATCATATCCGTGGCTAACTCTTTTGAGACGGGACAGTTAAGCCTTTCAAGCCGATCAATGCGGCTTTTCATCTTAAGCGCATAAGATGAGACATATTGGGTTTCTTCCATACGACATGCTTGAAACGCTCGAACCGTTTCGAAGTGTTCCACCCTATCTTGAGTAAGGAACATTTCCTTAAGCTGAGTGATCATGTCATACGCCCCATGATTCTCAATATCCTTTTGGATCTCGGGAATCATTGTTCCCAACATGAGGCAAGTAACTTGCACCGAGTCCTCGTTGTATTTCAACTAATCATTGTAGGCATCCAAGTCATTTACATCAGCTTCATCAGGAATAGGATCGTCCAAAATATAGGATTTATTTTCTTGCTTGAGAACAATTCTCAAGTTTCGATACCAATCCATAAAATTGTTGTAATTCAGACGATCCATGTCCAAAATGGATCTCAGTGATACGCTATGCACAGGTGGGATAATTGGGTTTGTTGGGTTGTTGTTTACGGCCATCTATAAATTTACAAAGTTCAATTTATTATTTTTGATATCATTAATAAATTTTAATCGTTAATACCCCTTAATGTCTCCAAGACAATTAATGATTAAAATCTAGAATCCAACGTTTCATTCAAATAGTAGTTAGGTGACCTTTATCCTACTATTCAAATTAACAAGGTAGTCAACGTTTGACAATTGCAACCCTTTGCAACTTCTAGCTTTATGGGATCGAGTAAACATCATATGTTTAGTTGGCATGTTTAATCCCATCAACACCTTTGTACGCCATGCTTCGGTGACCCTATTTACATGGTTTCCAAATCAAGTCGTCCTACTTACACACAATGTAAGTTTACACATGAAAGTGGTTAGGTGACCTTTATCCCACAAATATTTCAAATCCAACTCAAACTCACAAGTTTTCTTAACACGGTTAGGTGACCTTATCCCACATCAAGTTCCCAAGTGATTCGAGTGTCGTATAAAAGGATGGTGTTTAACTTGTTTTAAAAGGGATTTAATGTTTTCAAACTTCTAGATTGGAAAATTCTTTATGTACCTTCCAATTGCATGCATTCAAATGTAGCGTACTTTGTTGAAAACCAATTTTCTCAATTACTTTTAATAAAATCCATTTTATTATGAAATCATTAATAGTTAATAAAACCAATTTATTACTTAACAATTTTAAAGGAATCAATTTTATGCAAGTTGTTGATTTTAATATGTTAACAACCATATCCAAATATTATAAAACAAGAAACATAAATCAACCACACAAGCATAAATAATAACCACAAATCCATAACCATAGCCACCTATATTGACAACACTCGGTGACCGAAACAAGTGTGTCATAAGTTCTCTCCTAAGGAACGAGCATGACACAAGGTATGAGATGGTGAACTCCCACTTGACTCTGCATCCATATGATTCAAGTGTTCACTTCTTGTTGTGATCCTTTCTCATTATTTGGGCTTCCATTTGGGCTCTAACCAAAGTGGTATTGTAGTTGCATCTTCTTTTACAAAATATATCCTAATACATTTTTCTAGTAAAAGAAATACAACTATTCTACTTATTATTACAAACCATTTGAAATGATTAGATAGATTACAAACCCGAATAAAGAATATTACAATCAAATTGAATAAATCACAAAACATCACTTCAATATACACAAGATCATGGCTAGGTTATGAACATTCAAACAAGCAGGTAAACCTTTGACCAAATGGCTCCCCTTTGACCCATCAGTTCTCGGCCAGAAGGCCAAAGCTTCAGAGTATTCGGCCCGAAGATTTCGGTCAGCCGCCTTGAGTTCTCGGCCAAGAACGAGAACTATAGTTTTCGGTCAACCGAGAACTATGGTTCAAAACCATGAGTTCTCGGCCCAACCGAGAACGTGTTTTTGGGCAAGCGAGAACCATGGTTCACAACCATGAGTTCTCGGCCAACCGAGAACGGGTCTGGGTGTTTTCGGCCAGACCGAGAGTAACATCCCCAAAAATTCGATCCAAATTTGACAACCAAGTAAAGTTTAAGGATCAAAATTATTCCCTAAAATAAGTGTTGGGAAAATTTAAAGAAAACAAGATCATTCTATAAGAAAATAAAATATCCCATAAATAAAGTCACATTATGTTAAGGATATGGAATAAAGAAATTCCATCCCACATTGAAATATGTAAGAAAGTGGAAGCATTCCAAATGGGTATAAATAAGAAAATTAAAACTCATCCCACATGGAAAGTGGTAAGGAAATGGAAGCTATTTATAAGGAAGAGATTTTCCACAATAATATTCTTATATGCCTAGCATGCACCCAGTGGTCCTAGCGGAGGGTGCGAAGCACCCGACGCGCACGCGCACAGGCTCGGGCGTTTGGCGACGGGTGCAATGTGGCGCTTTGATGGCGCACTTAGCACTTCGCACGCTCGCATCGCCGCGAGCCGCTTGAGAGCCGCCTTAGTATTTTTGGACAATGGGAGTTAGGCCAAGAAATGACAAGCTATCAAAAACAAAGGACAAAACGTGAAAATTTGAGTTCAGGGACCCATTGCGCTATGCGACGATCCCAGAACTCATGTCATCGCGTATCGCGATGGACCTTGGTGAGTCAGCAGACACGTGGCAGCTTGTGGTATGGCGGCGGAGAAGTTGCGGCGCCGCGATACGCGACAGGATCACCAAGACCCATCGCGTACCGCGATGGGACCCAAAATCAGCCTATAAAGGGAGGGCTCACGGCTTATTCATTCTCACAGACAAATCCTTTCTCTCTCTAGAAATACTCTCTCTCTACTTCGGTTTCTGTGCCCCGACCCGACAATCGTCACCTCGTAATCCATGCCAAATACCGACGATACCTCGAAGTGCGTGCCACACGAGAATAACCCGAAAATCTATATCGGAGTACGTGCACGACACGACGAACACCATATGTCTCCTCGTTTTGCATGCCAACCTTGAAGTTTATGCCAAGCTCTAAGGTTCTGACAATCTAAGCTCTAATATGCATTAGAAAGTAGAAGTGCTGCTCAATCAATCTTAGTAATCAAACTCCGAATACCCGTGTAAGGTAGGGGTTCTGCCTAAGTCATTATTCTATTATTATATTATATGGCTTAGACCATAGTCAGGGGTATAGCCCAAACTTTGATTATAAATATGTTTACATAAGCTTTAACATACAAGGATTAAAATAATGTTTCTTTATAGTTAAGAAACATATATCTTCATTCATAAGGATATAGTCAAATATGGTTTCTTCACGATTAAGAAACATAGCATTCTCATACAAAGAATATAGTTAAAACATTGTTTCTTCATGTGTAAGAAACATAAGATTTTACATGCATAGCAGTCAATGAATGTTTCTTCTTGAAGAAGAAACAGAATTTAGATGTTTCTTCATGAAGAAGAAACTCATCATATGATTTGGTAAATAAACAGAAAGACTACGGGTCTAAATATTTTATTCAAACAAATGATCAATCAAGGTTTAAAGCTATTTAAACCAGACTAAAGGTCTATAGCCGGATCAAGACACGATCCGGATATTTATATACCTATTTTATTATAGGTCAATCAATCAATCAGTCAGTCAATCAATCATTCATTCACAGTCAAGGTTTCAAACAAAATCACCATATCATTCAGAACAAGGAAAGACAAAAGAAAAGGAGATAAGAAAAAGCATCAAGAAGGAAAAATAAGAACAATAAATTGATCATTCGCTGGAAGAAGTAGACAATAAGTTGTAATAAGTATAGCAATAGTAGTTTTGTGCATTCTTACTACTACAACATAAATAAAAGATATGTTTTACTTTCTTCAGAATAATAAACTTATCTTTAATTTATTCCAAGAAATAGAAAGCATAAACTAATAGAGTAATTCTCCAGCGAGTCTGGAAGAAAATATCTGCTTAAAGGAAAAGTCCAGGTGGACAAAATTCAGAAAATAAATAACTCCGAATCAATGCCAAAGAAGTATTTAGCAAGAGAGATATAAACAAACCAAGAAAGAGAATTAGAAATTCTCATGGGTTGTCTATACACAAGCTATGTACTAGTCATTTCAAGAGCATACAATAAAGGACAAACTAGTAGAACCTTATCAACAATCATTAAGATGTTCTGAAAGAGCTATGGTAATTAATAGATATATATATCATCTTATAAAAGTTCTTTACTATCATTTCTCAGTCAAAAGGGTAAAACATATGGATTATGCCCAACTCAAAAAAAATGACCTTAAGGAAAGGTTAGTCAAGGTCCGAGAAAAGTGGGAAAGGAAATTCC
>NW_027498899.1:0-40061 GCF_021521415.1 Bidens hawaiensis
TAATCGTTTCACCTTCTGAAACGTGTTTTGTCTCCAAAGCAATGGAGATAGACTCGATTTTGTGGCATCGACGCATGGGACACATCTACATTCGTAAAATGAATCATCTGATTGTGAATGATTTGGTGGATGGTGTTTCTCTTAAGCATTTCAAGCTAAATGATCCTTGCGTTGTGTGCAAAAAGGGAAAACAGAAGAAGAAGTCACACCTAAGCAAGTCGAATAACTCGGTTGTAACTCCACTAGAATGACTTCAAATGGATTTATTCGGTCCAGTGAATCGGGTTAGTATAGCGGGAGATTCATATTTTCTAGTGGTAACCGACGAATGCTCTTTGTACTCATGGGTGTTATTTATGCGGTCTAAAGATTAGACACCGGTTTTGATTCAGAATCTTATCACTAAGATCGAATCACATTAGAAATTGAAAGTAGGACGAATTCGAAGTGATAACGGTTCTGAATTCAAAAACAATGTGTTGGATTTCTTTTGTATTCAACAAGGAATACATTGGGAATTCAGCGCACCATATGTTCCTCAACAAAACGGTGTGTCTGAACGGAAGAACCGAACATTGATCCAAGCGGCTAAGACGATGCTAGTAGATTCTAAGCTTCCCGTTCAATTCTGGAACGAGGCTGTGAATATTGCTTGTTATACACTTAATCGTGTCTTAATGGTTAAGAATTTCAAGAAAACCGGTTATGAACATCAGAATAACCTGAAGCCGAACTTAAAGTATTTGGAACCATTCGGGTGTCCATGTACGGTATTGAAGAAAGACGCCGGGAAATTCGACAAAAAGGCGTTTGAAGGCTATTTTCTTGGATATAACTCTTCTAAGAAACGTGTCTTCAATTTTTTTTCGTTGTGGGTAGAAGTGTGGTACCATGTTGATTGTCAAAGCTACACTACACCTCTAGCCGGCAAGGGACCTGATTGGATGTTTGATTATGACGGGTTATTTAACTCGTTCACACCAGCTGTTGAAGAAATATCTGAAGACTTGGTTCGAGCTTATTTGGAGAAACAATGTCTTCCTAAACCAAGTTCTTCTACTCATGACGTGAACGATATTCCTAATGTATTGGTAACTTCAGACGGTGGTACTGAATCTTCTGATGAAGCTGAATTTGTTGATTCTTCTTCAGTTCCTTTGGATGAAGCTCAAGAAATTCACGAGTCGATTCAAATTGAAGATGTGTCGTTGATTGTCTCTTTAGACACAGCCAAGGAAAATTTCACCAATCCTGGTGATACTGTATCTGTTACTGCGAATCCTTCTTTAAGGATTCACACTAATCATCCGCATGAACAGATCATTAGTAATGTAAATGACTGTGTTAGAACTAGACATTAATTGGCTATTGTATGTGATGAAGCTGATTGTAATGTATCTCCTACAGAAGATCCTGTTTTGTGTGCATATGCGGATTTTCTTGCAGCGGGTATTCTGAATATTGCACAATATACTTGCTTCTTATCTTAGATCGAACCGAAGAGTGTCACAATGGCACTCAAGGAACCTTCTTGGGTAGAGGCTATGCAGGAGGAGCTGCAACAATTTATACGACTGGATGTATGGGACCTCATTGACAAACCCGACGGAGTTAAACGAGCGATATCGACCAAATGGGTATATAAGTGCATGAAAGACTACCGTGGATCGTGCGCAATAAGGCACGATTGGTCGTACTTGGGTATAATCAGTAGGAAGGAATCGATTACACTAAAGTGTACGCTCCAGTAGCACGACTGGAAGTGATATGCATCTTTTTAGCCTATGCATCCTATAAGAACTTCAAGGTTTATCAAATAGATGTTAAATTGGCATTTTTGAATGGGAAAATTCACGAGGAAGTTTACGTGAAGCAGCCTCCCGGATTTAAGACCCTGACTATCCAAAGCGTATTTTCCGATTAAACAAGGCTCTATATGGTCTACACCAGGCCTCGAGAGCCTGGTATAGCATGTTGACTGACCATCTTATCGATAGTGGCTTCAAACGGGGGATGGTTAATTGTACACTTTTCTACAAGAATGATGGTGATGATCTGTTCCTCGTCCAGATATACGTTGATGATATTATCTTTGCCTCAACAAACGATATACTATGCAAGGAATTCAAGATTACAATGCAGACGAAATTTGAAATGAGTTCGATGGGGCTAGAGGTTCAAAAGTCTGAGACCGGGATATTTATCCATCAGACGAAATATGTGAATGATGTCTTGAGCCAATTCAAGATATCTGTCAGATAATCCTTTCTACACCTCTTCCCATGGGTCACAATTTGTCACCAGACGAATTGAAGGATACGGTTGATCCAACCCTATATCGAGTTATGATCAGTTCACTTATGTATTTGACTGCGTCTCGGCCTGACATTATGTTTGTTGTTTGATTATATGCCAGGTATCAATAAAGTCCCCGATTGACACATCTAGCAGCGCTTAAGCATATCTTATATTATCTGAAAGGAAATCCCGACATCGGGTTTTGGTACTACAAGGACGATAATTTTGATTTGACTGCTTATACCGATTCCGACTACAGGGGATGCAAGATCAACTTTAAATCAAGAACAGTGGGTTGTCAGTTTTTCGGAAACCAGCTTGTTCCCTGGCAGTGTAAGAAGCAGACAATGGTCTCTACTTCAACAGCCAAAGCGGAGTATGTGGTGGCCTCGAGTTGCTGTTCACAAGTACTCTGGATCCAGCAGCATCTGCGGGATTACGGTTTGAAGTTTGTTACTACTCCAATTTTTCTTGACAATTCGGCCGCTATTTCTCTCACCAAAAACCCGGTTCAACATTCAAAAACAACGTATATTGAATTCCGTTATCACTTTATACGTGATTGCTTTGAAAAGAATTTAATTGACATTGAAATAATTCATACGGATTTTGAAAAGCCTGACCTTTATACCAAAGCTGTTGACAAAACATGTTTTCAATATCTGCTTGGTATAAATGGTTTAAAAACTTTGAATGAAGTTCAAAAGCTCGGTTAGATTTTTTTTTATTTTCATTTTTCATGTTCATTTTCTTTTTGTAGGTTTTTAGAGGGAGAAGATATAAAAATACTAAAATATTATAGTTTAGTTTGTACAGAAAAATTCAAAACTCCAAAAACATTTAAATATTAAAAAAAATTACAAAAAACATCAAAAAATGCTCATCAAAATTGAGTCTTGAAGCAAATGGGAAAATGATAGTACATTGATCATTTGATCTCAAGTTCAGTAAAAAGTAAGTAATAGAAGACTGTATGCTTAACTGTATCGGTGTATTGGTAGGTCTTTAAACAAACAAGTAAGGATTAGAAAGTGATATAAACCTAAAATTGCTGAATAAAAGAAATGTTGGTTTCTAGTAAAAGTCTTTATAATGATAGAAGAAATGCAATAATTCTGTCATACTCAAGACTTCTAATCAATTTGAAAACTATTTTTAACATAAAAAGCTTCTAGTTTGTGGTTACAGCTTCAATGATTTATGGTCTTATGGCCTTAAATCATGTATTGATGGGATGCTTTAGGGTTCCCGACACCATTGGGTCTTTATGCGGTTTTACATCTTGTATTCATTTCGATGAACATTAAACAATGCTTGAAAAAGCGAACCCGCGGTGTATCTGCTTAAGTCTTTAAAATATATCGCTAAATGTACTTTTAGTACAAAACAAATTACAGACTTGATGAAACCACGCTGCGAGTCATACATTATCCCCTTGCTTGTGTCTTATTACCATTAAGAAACGGACCACAAGGGACACAATGTATGTAAACTGATAGATGAAATTGTGCATACTGATCCATGGGTTAGGGTATTGCTTGATAACGGGGGAATATCTTGTAGTGGGTATTACGTGCTAAGATTGCTATAAAACAAAATCATTTTTAATTCAAATTGGTTCTAAGGTTTAAGTCAAGTTGGGGTGATTTGAAGAAAATCAAATTAAGGCCTGAATCAAGATTAGAACCGATAGCTTCTGATATTTGTGCCTAATTGAAAGACTTAAAAAAATATAACCGAAAGTTCTGAAAAATTTGTTTGTAGATTTCGGTGGACAACAATACCAATAATCGACTTAACAACAGTCATAATAAAAACCGAAAATAAAACTGTGATGGAAGGAAAACATTATCAATATGATTCTCTGCTCGACTCTCAAAAATTGATTATTTAATTCACTTTAAAACCTAATTGGGAATTAAATGATTATTTAAATCATTGAATAAGAGTATGTCTCATTCGTTAACGGATTATTGATTCGTTATAAGAGTATTAACGAATGACTAGTCATTTGTTCTTATACGTAACGTATGGGCACAGTCGTTATGGAATGCACGTTCGCTTCTGCTGGACTAATGAATGAGTAGCTATTCGTATGCTATTGTAATGAATGGACTTGTTTAATGTATCATTCGTTAATCATTTAACAAATGTGAGGATCATTCGTTAAACTTTTAATGAATGTAACTCGTTCGTTTTAATTTCTAATGAATAACGGGTTAGGCTAACGAATGGGGTCATTCGTTATTTCAAATATGACGAATCTCCTCAATTCGTGTGCAATTATTGTAGGGGGTTTATAAGCCCCAGGTGACGAATGCAATCCTCATTTGTCCAAAAAACTATTTCATCCGTTCTCTAAACAAACTCTTGGCAATTTTCACTAAATCTTCCCATTCAATATTATTAAAATTGACTGTTTGATTGTCGTTATGCAGGTAATGGCGATTCAAATGATAAAAAAAATTATTATATTTGGACGGAAATTCAAGGTTTAATAGTTTGATTAATAAACCAATATGAACAGACATAAAAGCTTAATCAAATGCTTAGGATTTGTGTTAGGTTAATGATATTTGAATGATGATTAATGGATTAAACTCATTTCCGAACTAGATGATTAGGTTTAATTGTTGATTTCAATTTAAATCATCTGATAATTTGATGAGGTTACTCGGGTTTTGACTTTGGATAATTTGAGTTCTTTGGACTTTGACTATTGAGAGTCAAAATTAACTTAATAACCATTTGATTCATTATAGCTTAACAAATAACCAAGTTATTCGCCAGGTTAGCGAATGTGGTTATTCGTTTGGATAACGAATGAACTCTTTTTCATTTTCTCATAACGAATGGGATGTTGATTCATTATATGTAACCAATGGGTGGCTTAAAGTATCGAATAGGCAATGAAGAGGCTTAATCGTTAATAATTTCATACGAATGAGATCATTCATACAGTTAATTCTAACGAATGAATGGTTATTCGTTATATCATAAAATATTATTGTTGAATATTTTAACAATAATGTTTTCGTTTTTAATTGTATGGCTGACGAGTATGTACCTAATCCTGAACAACAACCTGAGGTTGTTCCTGAACAACAACCTGAAGTTCAAGCTCAAGTACTAGAGGCAGCACCTGAAGAAGCTCCTGTCTTCAGGTTTACCAAAGTATAATCTTCGCTTTCTGGAATACAACTCATTTTGATGAGAGGAAAAACCAAGTTGAGGCTACCGTTCAGGACAAGAGGGTAGTTGTGGACGTTGGGGTGATTAGAGATGCTTTGGGTTTTCGTGATACGATCAATGATCGATGCGAGTTTGATATGTGGGTTGTTTAGGAGGATACGGTATAAGGGGAACTTGGATAGGTCTGTGTACAATAAGGAGAACTTGTGCGAACAGTACAAGTATTTGCTACATGCCTTAATTCATTGCCTTGGAGGAAGGAAAGGTGGATATGACGAATGTCGGGTCATGTCGCAATCGGTATTTGTTGCTTTAGTGCTGAACAAACCATTCAATTTCTCTGAATTGGTTTTCTATCATCTGAAGGAAAACTACACAAGTCAGCACAAGTTTCTTATGTAATCGAGGTTCCTGCAACTTATTATTGATTATTTACAGCTGACACTATTTAAAGATCCAATGAATTAGGATGACTTGATGAAGTTGGAGTATATAAACATAGAGACGATGAGGCGCTTGTGTACGTACAGTAACCAGAGCCTTCAGGATCGGCCACGGTACAAGCGATTGATTGGCCATCTTGCCAATATTGACTACGAGGCACCATCTTAGGATCGTTGGGCTCATGATGATTAGGATTTTGAGCTTGAGGGTGGTGATGGTGGTACAGGTGGTGATGATGGTGGAAATAAGGGTGGTCAGGGACCTAGTGTCGAGTTAACTTATGCCGAGAAGCGTAAACGTAAAAGTAAAGAGCCAATGGTTGAGAAATGCGAGAAACCAAGTCGACCTTTTGAACCCACAGTGAGACCGTCTACACCTGTTTCTATTCCTGCTTCTACTCCTATTATTCCAAGATCTCCTGTTATTCCAAGATCTCCAACACGTTTTCAAATGCCTATATCTCCAGTACCTCCGACTATGACTTTGATGACGACAGCTATGTCGGATCCTTATTTTGGAGATGTCTTGTAGACTTTACTTGCACGCATGCCTAGTCCTCAACTGCAAGGTACTTCATTGCCATGTCCTACTGCGTTGCCATGAACTGAGCCTTCTTTCATGTCATTTAATCGTCCTCTGGGTCTAATGCAACCAGTTCACTCGAACTTCTACAATCTGTCTCCCAATGCCCATTTTTATAATTTGCTGAATCTTATACATCTTCAACAAATTAAGATGCACTCAACTCGTTTATTTCAAGAGCATATGCGGGCAGAGCAGTGGACTTTATTCAGAAATATGCAGTTCACTCAGAAGGAAAACCGGGAACTAAAGGCCCTGGTTGCTGCTCAGGGGGAGAGAATTAACAAACAGGACGAGATCATTCTACAAATAACATGCAAAGAAGACGAATTGAAGAAGTTGAAGAATGACGAGCAGGATCCTGATGAAGTTGGTGTAGGTGACCAGCAACCGGGCGTTAGTAATACATCGTCAGTAGGTAATCGGGCTGAGTCGAGTGGTGTTGCTAGTGGTGAGGGAAATAACTTGCAGATCATTCCCTAAAAGGACTAACCAGAGCTAAGCCGATCGACATGATTCTGGCTAATATGATTATTTTTGTGGGAATGGATGGGATTGTTTATAGTATGGTGAACGCGGAAGAGATCAAAGAGGGTGAATTTGTTGATCACTCACTTACAAAAGAACAAATTGCCCTGCTTCTGGATCTAAATGCAGATGAGGTGGAGGAGTTGAGAAAGTCGGTGGATGTGGATATCGAGTTTGAAGAAAGTTGTAATTCGGGCATTCCACGCAGGAATGGGCCTGAGTATGATGAAGTAGAGGTAGAAGACGTGACTGCTGAACAATATCTCGATACGTATGCTACGAACAATAATGATTCGGGTATTCCATTTTTCACGACCGAGCATTTTGAAGCAGTAGAACAACGTCTTAGATAAGAAAGAGAGAAATGGAACAAAGAGGCAGAGACCAGTCACCTATCCGCTAAAGAGAAAAAGAGAAAGCGTGCTTTGGATGGTATGTAGGATGGATCCCAGCGAGCTCAACATTTCGTCAAATGAGACACGTGAAAAGTAGGATGGATCCCAGCGAGCTCATCAGGCAAATCCAGTCTATACGTTACCTCACCAACACGAGACAAGATGCGGAACAGACCAATGAATCTCGAACTAAGCTTCCCCCTCTTATGAAAACGAATAATACCCTTCCAAGGAAAAACTTTTACCGTAACTCTATCACCAGCCTCCAACACAATAGGCCTCCGCCTTTTGTCCGCATAGGACTTTTGACGATCCTGAGCGGCATTCATAAAAGCCTTAGTCTTATCAAGCTTCTCAGTCGTAGCCTCAACCACCTCCAAACTACCCAACTGTTTCTGACCAATGGAGCCTCAACAGACCGGAGTCCTACACCTACGCCTATACAACATCTCAAACGGCGGCATCCCAATAGTGGCGTGGTAACTGTTATTATAAGAAAATTCGACCAATGGTAAATGACGATCCCAACTACCACCAAAATCGATAACACAAGCCCGCAACATATCCTTGAGAGTTTGTATTGTCCTCTCAGATTGACCATCCATCTGCGGGTGATAAACGGTACTAATGAGGAGTTTAGTACCCATCTCCTCATGAAACTTCTTCCAAAACCTGGAGGTAAAACGCGCATCCCTATCCGAAACAATAGATACCGGCACTCTGTGCCTAGAAACGATCTCACGAATAAACACATCGGCCAGTTGATCAGAATTAAAAGTTTCTCAAATCGGCAAGAAATGAGCACTCTTAGTCAATCTATCAACTATTACCCAAATGGTGTCATAATTACCCCTAGGAGTACGAGGCAGTTTAGTCACAAAATCCATCCTAAGATGCTCCCACTTCCACTCAGGTATTTCTAGGAGTTGAAGTTTCCCGAAAGGCTTTTGGTGCTTGGCCTTAACTTGCAGACACGTCAAACACTTACTTACGTACTGAGCCACCTCATACTTCATCGCAGGCCACCAATAATTCTTCTTCAGGTCTTGGTACATCTTAGTCGCGCCCGGATGAATGGAATAGCGTGACTTGTGTGCTTCATCCAATATCTTACCCCTGAATCCCCCATACCCGGGTACCCATAAACGACCGTCCCTATACTTCACACCGTCACCGACGTTTTCTAAAAATTTTTCCTGGCCCCAAATGCGTTATGACATAATCCATTTCACCTGCAAAGCTTCATTCTGAACATTGGCTATTTGTTTCAAAATATCGGGATTGAGAATAAGCTAGTAAGATTTCACGCGAATAGGTTTCGGTGTCTCCTTTCGGCTGAACGCGTCGGCTACCACGTTATCCTTACCGGGATGGTACATAATCTCCAAATCATAATCCTTAATCAATTCCAGCTACCGACGCTGGCGCATATTCAGTTCCTTTTGCTCGAAGAAATACTTAAAACTCTTATGATCGGTATAGATAACACAAGGGACACCGTACAAATCGTGAGTAGGATAATCCACCTCATGAGGCTTTAACTGCCGAGAGGCATAAGCTATGACTCGGCCCTATTGCATCAGAACACACCAAAGCCCCTGGTAAGAGGCATCAGAATAAACAACCAGATCGTTAGTGCCATCGGGTAAAGCTAGAATCGGAGCATGCATCAACCTGTTCTTTAATTCGAGAATGGCCTCCTCCTACTCAGTACCCCAAACAAACTTAACGCTCTTCTTGGTCAACTTGGTCAATGATGATGCAATATTTGAAAAGTCAGGAATGAAGCGGCGGTAATACCCCGCCAAGCCCAGAAAGCTACGGATTTCAAACGGGGACTTAGGAGGTTCCCATTCGTTTACGGCTTCCACATTTGTAGGGTCAACCAAAATATCACTCTGGTTAATAACATGACCCAAGAACTGAACCTCGCGTAACCAAAAAGAACATTTACCAAAATTTCGCGTACAACTTATTCTTTCGCAGAGCTTCCAAAACCTCCGTGAGATGACCGGCGTGATCGGATTCACTTTTGGAATACACAAGAATGTCGTCGATGAACACAATAACCGAACGATCGAGCATCAATCTACACACCCGGTTCATAAGATCCATGAACGCAGCCGGTGCGTTGGTCAAACCGAAAGACATCATGAGGAATTCATAATGCCCATAACGAGTGCGGAAGGCAGTCTTAGGGATATCTTCCTCACGAATTTTCAACTGATAATACCTGGACCTAAGGTCGATCTTTGAGAACCAACTAGCTCCTTGAAGCTGATCAAATAAGTCATCGATCCTTGGTAGAGGGTACCGATTCTTCACAGTGAGTTTATTCAATTCACGGTAGTCGATGCACATCCGCATGCTACCGTCCTTCTTCTTGACGAATAGGACCGGGGCACCCCAAGGTGAGACGCTCGGTCGAATGAAGCCCTTGTCGAGCAACTCTTCCAATTGAGCCATAAGTTCTTTCATTTCATTCGCTGCTAGACAGTAAGGGGCTCGAGCAACGGGTTTTGCGCCCGGCACAAGGTCTATCGGGAACTCGACCTCGCGATCCGGCAGCACATCTGACAAATCATCTGGAAATATGTCCAGGAAATCCCAAACAATAGGAACATCACCGATGGTAGCCACCTCGGTTTTCACGTTTACAGCATACGCTAGATACGCCCCGCACCCTCGCTGCATCAGTTTTCCCGCCTT
Source organism: Bidens hawaiensis (assembly GCF_021521415.1). Taxonomy (NCBI): domain Eukaryota; kingdom Viridiplantae; phylum Streptophyta; class Magnoliopsida; order Asterales; family Asteraceae; genus Bidens; species Bidens hawaiensis. The sequence continues at coordinate 10,149 of NW_027498899.1, forward strand.
AAGCATAGATATGATATGTGGCGTCGCACCATTTCGATCACCGAAGACCGTAATTTGGGTCCCATCCCGAGCCTTTATACATACAAGTTTCTGACCACAAACGATCTGAGCATCAACACTTGCGAGCCAGTCCATCCCAAGCACCACATCGAAACAGCCAAGCGGCATCAAGTACAGCCGCACCGGAAACTATACCCAGACAACTCGATGATACAACCCGTAATGTCTGTTGGTGCATGATGTCAGTAGTTCAGTGTCTAGTATCTGTAATCGAGTTTGTAATGTTTTGTATTTGATGTAAGCGAAGTTAGCTAACAAGTTCGCTGATATAGGCGAACTTGTTAGACAAGCGAAGTTAGGGACAACTTCGCCTGAACATGCCAAGCGAAGTTGTCGTGTTATATATTGATTAGGTTACGGCTTAATCAATAACAAAAAAAAAGAAGTTTTGTTATTCGAGTTTACGAGTCAGAGAGTCCTGTAATCAGTGATTGATATCACGTGTTTAAGGTTGCAATATAACGAGTATTTGTTTATTGTAACGTGTGTTCGATTGTGTTAACTCGTATCGTCTTCTACGCTCGTAACGTCTTACGTAGGGATTCCGCACCTACGTAGAACGAGATATATCGTGGAGATCCGGCTGGGAACCTACAATGTCCCTAGACACGGAAACGGACTTTCCTACGGCGACCTCAACCTCAAAAACATCGACTACGCGATCGGGTGATTTACTCAGCAAGGCACAGAAAGCAATAGACACAAAACTTCTACTGGCACCCGAATCAAATAAGACCGATGTCTGTAATTCATCAAGTAAAAAGGTACCTGGGATAGTATTACACTACTGCTTAGCTACACGATCACACATACGATTCCGAAATAATGAGAAATTATAATGGTAGAATATAAAGATGAATAAGGAAAAATTACCTACAACAATGTCCGCATCATCCTTTGCCTCTCTCTTGGAGATGTTGAAGGCCCTCGCCCTGACCTTTGGCTTCTCTTCCACTTTACCCCTCAAGGAAGTCACCTGACCGGAACCCCCCCTGCCTTGCTGGTAGGACAGTTTGATGCCAAGTGGCCGGCACCCTTACAGCGGAAACAAGTCAACGTCGGACACTCCAAATGGGGGTGTCCAACCGACTCACATCGAAAACAGGAACCAGACCCAATCTTACATTCCCCCTTATGCGGTTTCCCACACTTCTTGCAACTACCAAACGCCGCATCCCTTTTAAATCTTATGTTTCAGTCTTTACCCTCTTCTCAGCCGAATTAAAGTTGTTTCCCCCGGGACGTTTACCGTACGAATTTGAGTTCCACGTCTTCCTAGTCTTGGTCGGCGGTAACTTCTCTCTCTGATCATACAATGTGCCCACTAGGGTAACCACCGAGTGAAAGGAGCCCATGTCGGTGGTCACCACACCACTACGAATATCCACTGGAAGACCCTTCACATACTTCTTGATCCTCTTGGTTTCGGGAGTAACCAGATCGAAACATAAAGGAGCCATCTTATTAAACTTTGTGGTATACTCCCGATGCGTCATACTATCCGCCTCCAAGGTTAAGAATTCCTGTTCAATCTTATCCAATGCATGTGGAGGACAAAACTGATTAAGAACCAATTTCTTCAACTCATCCCAAGTCATCCTCCTAATAGAAAGATCACCCATAGCCTGGGCTAGTTTATCCCACCAACACAGTGCCTCGGAACGAAACGAGGCAGTAGCATAAGTCACCATGTCCCCCCCCTTACATTTACTAACCCTCAAAACGGCCTCATTCTCCCTCACCCACTGATGTGCTGCTAATGCATCCTTAGTACCATCGAAAGAAGGATGGTCACAATTCTTAAAGTCTCCATACGAGCAACCCCAGGTAGATACACTAATAGCACGAACCTCATCTTCATCCTCGCTCGGCACAAACAATTCTTCCTTCTCGACCTGTGTCTCCTTACCCTTTCTTTCCTTATCCCAACTCTTACCAACCAATGATTCCTCCATGGCCCTAACAGCCTCAGCAACGATCTTGGGAATGGCGCTACAGAGAACCTGATAAACCTCATCTGCGATTGCCGCGTGCATAGCAGGATCTAAGGCGGGGTTATCCCCCTCCTCGTGAATCGGGGTTTCTTCCTGCTGGGGAGTAGGAATTTCACTCTTGGCTTCGGCACGTGGCTTACGACCATGAACACGAACACTAGGACCACCTCTCTTAGCCGCACAAGTATTAACCATGACTTATCCCTACAAAGACAGAATTTTAACACGGTCAACTACAAGTAGTGTTTAGAACATATATGGTAAGGGTAAACTGCTAATGACGTTGATCAGGTGTAATTAGTCGTTTACTTTACCCTCCCGTCCTAATCACCCCTGCCCCTAACTACATTAGCATTCTATCTAACACTTAAACAATTAATCATATATTGGAAACTTTAAAATTCAAGGAATGGCTAAACAATTAAAGTTACCTCTTGGCGTGCAGCTACTCGCGGTTGGCATACTAGTCTTTTCCGCTTACAGTTCGAGTCCAAGCATTCGGGGATGCTCGGATCCCTCGAACCATGGCTCTGATACCAACTTTTAAGACCCCGAATCCCAGGAATCATACAGTTGGTGATCATACACGAAACTTACAAAATTCTTAAACTCAAAACAATTCATTTCATTTCCAAAACCATTTCAGAGTATAAATCAGCGGAAAAATCATATTTATTAAAACAAGTTCCCAAAACCCGGGAATTATACCAAAACCAATTTTCAATGTATTAATTAAAAAGGACGATGTTCATTAACAAAACTATCCGACTAGATATTCTTTCAACCGTCCCAGTAGCCTCGAGCACGTCCAAGCAGTAAGCATCCTCCTCCTAACCTGAAACTCACACTAACATACACACAAAGTCAGCTTGAGCTGAGTGAGTTCAAGTTTTAATAATTGACATTCATGATAATCATTCCAAGAGTTTTAAAATAAAACGGGATACGGGCAGTTAGGCCATCATCAACAATAAGTAATCATACTTATATATATGTACATCTATATAATATTATATCCCTATAAATATCATCTAAGTAATAACATCAGGGTCGAGCACACGTACAACCCAAACACGTATCATCTCATCCAACGCATGCAAACACAAAGTAGGCATACACAAACATCCTTAGTCGATAACGACTAATTAATATCGCCAATTATTAGCCATACAACAATACATGTATAAACAAACATCCAAACATACAATAATATCATCCCAAGTCCTACTCTATACAAGTAAGCCCATGTAAATTAATTTAAACTATTCATCAAGCAAAATCGCTTAAGTGTGTATGCTAGCCCAAAACTTGAAAAGAGTAAAAAGGGGCATCATGAACTTACCTGACACAAGGCATGAATTCACCATGATCTAGAGAACCCCTAACTATCCCCACAACTCAAACGCCTGTCGGTTTACATACAATCATTACTAACGACACCGAAAGGACTCGTTTATCCTATGAGATGCTCTAACATGGTTCAAGTTACCTAAAGCCTCGACCTCATCAAACTCAATCATAACAGCCCCCGGGGCCTTACATTTACCGACATGACCCATAGATACTCCCGGGAATAAAGAATTCCCAAATTACCCCCGGAAGCACTAGGTGAGACCAATATGCGCGCTTAAGAGTTGTTTAGGTACATAGCATCCAACTCAGCCCCATTTGGACCCAATTAGATAAATTCACAGCCAATAAGTCCACACCACACTACACGAGTTGAATGGGTCGGTAACCAGCAAGCACAACGCACTAACTATTCAATAAACGCAAATACGCGTTGTACCGACCCATTTGAGTAACCGACAACCAATTCAGCCCCATTACTTATAAAAATAACTTTCCAACAGCCCGTACCTCAAACCGAGGTCACCTGAACTGAATTGGTCATTAATTACTTCAACTCTCGCGTTAAACGCAACAATCTACCATTCTAGCCAACCGAAAACAATCTTTCAAACTACAACTAGTTGACCAATCAAACGAACACCAATGTGCATAATTTTGAATTATGTTATACTAGACATACCTAAGAAGATGTTGGTGCAAAAAACTCCACCAAAACAGTCCCGAAATTGCTCAATTGGACAACCACCTGGTTAGCCTAGAATAAGCCGTTTATCGATCAATACGCGAGATAAAATGACCAATTAAGTTGTAAAAGACTTGGGAAAACATGGAACTAACCTTCAATTGAAGTTTCACACCCTAACCTTGGCTGCACAAAAGAAAAACGAGGTTGGGGAGGCAGCTCTATGGTCCGATCGGCTACATTGGGGGAGGCTAGGGTTTAGTTTTTTTTTATGATATAAAATAACATGTTACACTCTAGCCCCTCCAATTTTAAGGGATATAGCAACTTGAAAGAAAATTTTAATGACATTAATGTACCAAAATAACGAGAGGGTCTCCAAGAAAGGCTAGAAAAGTCACGAGGAATGTACATACTTTACAAACTTCACTTCTTCTAACTGAAGTTAACGGGCGTTACAGACTGCTTGCTAGATGAGTTCTATGTTGAAAATGTGGTCCTTGGCTATGATGTTGTGTTGCATGTGTGTTTAAGCATATCTATATGTGTGCTGAAAGTATCTGATTTGAGATTAAGTAAATGAATCAAATGTGTCAAAATGATTATCTGAATTGATTCTGTTCTATGTACTTAAGTGACTATCATTCACTCTTGGTGAATGAAATTGCGTGAGAGTTAAAAGTGTTTGGTTGTTTGTGAGTCAAAATAAATCTGTTTAATAGAAAATCTTGTTTAAAAGCTAAATCTGTTTATTAAGTTTTCAAACAAAAATTAATGATTTTGACAAAGGCAAACTGTTTTTTGGTGATGTCAAAGAGATATGATAAGATTATTCAGTTCAAAACTTTATAGAAGCTTAAAAGTTTTTAAATGGAAATTGTATCCAATATACATAGGAAATGATAGAAAATTGGTTAAGTCAATTAACTCATGAATTATAGGCTAAAAGGGTTTAAGTACAGTCATTAATATGTATGGTAGCTTTCCATGGTGTGTAAAAGCTTAAGTGATATAAACATAATGATCATGCTAAGTCTGATATGGATATACATTTGAAGATGCAAGTATGTTTCAATATACATCTCTCCGGTTGATGGGCAGAAAGATAATTATCTAGTCATACACAAGACTATTGGTGTTTGGTCAACCCAAAATGAAATATTTTCTATGATATAAACAGTTACCGTATCATATATATTTAAAAATAATGAGTACATATAAGTAAATACTGTTAAATTTATAAAATAAAACAAACTTAAAGGGGCTTCAGATAACTACAGAGGTGGGGCATCCAAATAAGTCTTAAACACCTTGAATGTAAGGCATGTAAGTCCAGATGGCATATAAGTACAACGTTCAACCTTAAAGTTTTAATTTTCTTTTTTAAGGACCAGTTCGAGTATCAAAAAGTTTTTGACTATGCATCAGGGGGTTGGAGTCAACTTGGGGTGACTTGGAGTGTCTGATCTCTTTTGACCACAAAGGAAATAGATTTGAGAAGAAAATAACTAAAATTTGATCTCTTTTTCACCTTAAACTTATGCTTGAGTCAATCCAGAGTCAAAATGATAAATGTTTGATGATTTAAAGAAAGTTTCTAAGTGGATATGCCTAAACAGTTAGGCATTTGAATATTTTGCTCTACATGCATGTTTTGAAATTTCTGAGTATATTCGAGCATGTTTACATGCTTGAATATATTTTTAAGTGTTTAGAGCATGATTTTGTGCTTCAACACTTCCTTTTTGCTCTACGACCATGAGTGTGTTAAAGAAAATTATTATAAGTGCTTTTGAGCATGATTGCATCATTTAAGTATGTTTGAGTATGCTTGAGTGTCTGATTATTTTTCTAGGTATTTCAAGAACACTTCAGCTATGTTGAAGAAAACGAGCACAATGATAATATACTCAAGCATATTGTGGTTGAAAGTTTTCTAAGTGTTTTCGAGCATGTTTCAGTTTCGAGCATGAATCCACTTTGTTTGGTTTACTGACATGCATTATTTGTTTATTCAAGTATACTGATTACCATAAACGCAAAGTTATGTGTAAGTATTGAGCTATTAGTTTTTTCAAGTATGATATCTCATATAAGTATACTTGGAAGTTTAATGTGATTTTTGTGATGTGAATTTTGGTTTAGGTAAAGACTCGACCACATGTTTAACTCGAGTACAGGTCTGAAGTGATTAATAGCTTGATTAAATTGGCTAAGTAAAGTTATCTTTCGAATAAACTTTATTTACAATCATGCTAATTAAAATTAACACTTAACCAAAACTTAATGGATTTTGACGAGAATACATGGGAATGCTATTCGGGCGTACTTATGGTCAACTATTTTTGGAAGTTTGGTTGTGTAAAGAAAATAATTGATTTTCATTATATTGGCATCCTGCTGGTACTAAACATAAAAAATAACTTTTAGACTTCAAGTGTTAGTTATAAAGGGGGGCTTAGAAATTTTTCTAACACTTTTTCCCTCCCTCTTCAATTATTCTTTGCTCGTGCCCTATCAATACCCTGTGCTTGCTCATAATCAAAATCAATTAAAATTCATCTTGCTAATTTCGACATGGTAAGAAATCGATAACTGATTTCCGATACCCAATTACAGGGTTTAGGGTTTCGATTGTTCTTATTACTTATCGATTTGCTTGTTTGTGTAGGTTCTCAAATTGTCGAAGAGCATGTTACTGAAGATAAATTTCTTCACTAAACCTCACAATCTGCACATTATATCTTCAAATTACTAACATTTTTTATTTATGTTGCAAATATATTGTCCTATAAATTTTAACCCAAGCACAATATGTGTGCTCTTCTGGAGATAAATGAAGAAAACTAGGAATTGGGTTTAATGATAAACTTTTTGAACAACTCAAACTTGAGGTTTGCCTTGACTGAGATTACAGTGATATACAAGAACCATATAAATGATTTTTGGGGGTCGGCCTGATATCAGTGAAAGAAGAATAGAGGCCACCTTACTTGGTCAAGAGATAGAGGTCACAGAGCAAACCATAAGAGCAGCATTGCAACTGCACGATGATCATGAAGTTCAATTATCTTACTTAAAGCAAAGGTTGCTGAGGATTTTTCAGGAAACATTGGGATACCAAGGTAATATTCATGAAGGACAATTGCAGAAGGAAATGTTTCCAGTGATCGAACGATTTTTATACACCATGTGATTCACAGCTTATCATTCAAGAGGGGCACGTGGACTCTGTTATGTAGAGAGTTGGCAACTGCAACTCTTGCCATATTATACAAACAACCATTTAACTTTCCAGGATGATTTTCAGTGGTTTTGTCAACAGTGCCAGAAAAATGAAAGACACAAATTTTTAATGTACCCAAGATTCATACAGATTATTATTAATGGTACATTACCTGGGTTGGCGACTACTGGGGAAACTGTGACATTTGAGCCAAAACAAGGTACACCTTAGTACGTAATTATCGATTAAGCATATAAACGCTTTTTGTGTAACAAAGGAACGATTAACCGAACGGGTCGGGTTATGACCCAGAAATCCTGGGTGGCCATCTATAAGTGATATACGTTTAATACAAGCTAAAATATTAGTAATATGGCCCGAGTTTGATAGCAAACAAGTTAAACGAAAACATGCTCGTTTAACTACCCGCTATAGATTTAAACGTGAAAGATAGTTACAAACCAAGCATTGTATCATCCGTTAAGCCGAAAAAGACTTACCAAACATTTAATTGAAATTTTTTAAGCGATCCGTGAAAATATTTTCGATTTTTACAAACGTATAGTATGTTTTTTAAATTTACACAAAAATAGCCGAAAAACACTCGTTTTCGCACTGTTTGACGCACCCGGTATAATTTAAACTCCAAAAACCAAACCCGATATAAATTTGGACTTGGCATTTCACATCCAGGAACTCAAAACAAGTAGTGGGCCAAAAATTGGGCAAAGGGGGGGCCCAAGTAAACTTGCGGCCGCCAACCCCCCCCCCCCCCCTCATAATGATATTATAAATGGTTACTTCCTATTAAAGCAATCCTAGACATGTGAACAACATTATTTATCAAAATTCTGGAGATTACAATCTGACTTCTTCATTCATGCTCAAACCCTAGGTAAATATTAATTTTAATCAAGTTTTTCAACTTGTTAATCATGTTTAATACCATATAAACATAGTTTGATTACTAAAAATCATTTCTAACCATGCAAAAATCTTAAAAATGGTCCAAAAACATGTTTTGATCATACACATAGTTAGGAACCTGGTTTGATAGTTTTTTTGGCCATAAACACGGATTAAAGGGTTGAAACGGCGTTTTTACGGTTCAAAAGTTCGTTTTTGTGCACTAGCCGAAAACCTAAGTTAAAGTGCTGTTCTATAGATGAAACATGCTTGGTTTGTAATATAGGACTTGTACCAAGCCTTCATAGGAGCACAAGAGCTTGAAATGTTGATTAGAAAGGCGGAAACGAACCAAAACCGCTAAGGTAATGCCGAAATACTCGCTTACGGGTTGTTTAGGTTAAGGTTGTGATGTGCATATTATTAGGACTTGAAATTTTTCAGGCACCTCAGGGACCATGCCAATGAGTCCCTGTTCAAATTTGGTAATTGTTTGACCATCCGAGAATATTTGGCGAATTTATTACCGAATTGGGACGTTTATTTGGGAAAAATAGCTAAAATACTTCAAAAATTATGAAATTTTTCTGGAACCTCATATTTGATGTATTTTGATAATATATAAATTTTGGGATCATTTGGAGTAGTCAAAAGGTGTTTTGTGTATATGTGTTCGTGTGAATTTTTATAGCCGAATTTGGGTCAAAAAGAATATCGCACGAGATTTTTACATTCTGGAATTGATACAAGTTGTTCTGGAATATGATTTGAGCATTCAGGAATTTTGGTGGAATTTTTGGAAATTGTTTGGGATAAACGGACGATTTTCAGGCGAAATGTAGCAGATAAAATGAATTTTTATAAATTAATAAATCAGTAAACAAATTCCAGAAATATTTTTATAAAAATCTATATATTTTAATTGATAAGTGGCTAAATTTTCATAATTTAATGATTAACGGTTAATTAATTATGCTAATTTAAAGATTAAACAAATATAGTTTTCATAAAACCCGGCAAGTTCGCGATTAAGGAATCTGCGGGAATATCAAAACACCAAGAGTGATGAAAATAATATTTTTGGACTAATTATGTAAAAACGAACTTTTCTATGAGAAACCTGGACAATCCGAGTGGATTGTGCGCGTTTCTTTCTTAAATCAAACTGAATAAACGGAAACGGGCCCCGTGGCTAATCTGGGACCCCAGTAAGTGATCCTTCTTTATAACTTAATCATTTTGTTAACCAATACATTTACCCAAGCTTATTTTCCCATAACTGTTTTCTGAACGCGTAAACGAACAACTTGGCCTAGCTGGGAAAACGGGAATCTGAGCCAAGTTCAGTTCTAAGTATTAGACATTGAACAACATCACAACCTAAGCCTATTGCCACTTTCTGGGCGTTCCAGCTACACCCAGATTAGCTATACAGCCCAGTTTAGTATTGAGGTTATAATAATATTAAAATATTAATATTATTATAATATTGATTATAGGAACTACTGATAGCAGACCGAACAAACCACAAGCTGATACAGTACTGATTATCTACTAAACCGTGAGTTTCATGACCCCACTCTTTAAACAGATTTATGAACTTTTGGGGTGAAAAGCATGTTTAATTACATATACATACCTGAAACTTGTATTGATGTGAATTATCTAAGTGCTAACACACGAAAGTCCCCACGATCACAGTGATTAAATTCGAGCCGGTGGCTTGTGAATAGTACTATTGGTTTGACAAACCCAAACGGAGCCGGCGTGTATTGCTGAGTCTTTATCCCGTTTGCACATGACCATAATTATACAACACGCTATGTAGTGTTAGACATAGCTACTTGGGGCATGTTGTGAGCGGAAAGGGGCCATAGTGGTTGATTGAGCGTGGGAAATGAATGCACGCAGCACATACAGTCAAGGCTTCACTGTAGCTTAGCATAATTACATCATTTACATACATACATACTTATTTCATGATTACAAGTGTTAACTTGTGAATACTCATTACTGTTTTCTTGAAACTCGTGAAACTCACCAACTCTAGTAGTTGACCCGTTTTAAACTGCTTTTCAGGTGTACCTAAATTGGAATGATTTGGTGATCTGTTACTTGCCCAAGGTGTGTGGTTGATGCTATGTGAATAGAGGCAAGGGTGTTAGTAGTAAGAACGTATAGTTAACGAACTAGGATTGTTTGTATCACCTAGACTGTAAAACAATGATAGAATAAAGAAATGTAATATATTGTAAATTAGCTTGTAATGTTTCTTTATAAATAATGTGTTGATACCAGAGGTGTCTGTTACATTCCCGTTTTACGCTTCCGCATTGTGCTAGTCGGGGGTGACAGAAATTGGTATCAGAGCCATTGGTTATAAAGGATTAGGTTATCCCTTAGGGTATCTAAAATATAACCGTATGCTCGATTAACTCTGGGAAAATAATTAAATAATAAATTAATATTATATACTGATGGATGTCGGGATGAACTTGTTGGGCAAGTGAGTTATTGTGGTCCAGAACATAATAATAGACTTGCTTGTACGAGGGAATTCGGGGAGAAATTGCAGAACGTGTGGTTAGGTAAAAGTGGCAACATATGTGTATAAAAGGTAATGTGAAAGTATATATATATGTAACACTCATACGTGCTTATTTGGAACAAGGTGTATGAATACGTGTACGTACGATACTGTTGACGACGGTAAATTTTACTATGAACATTATATTCATTTATATTTAATATTGATTTAAATAATAATAATAAAACTAATATAATTAATAATAAATTTGGTTTAATTAATTAATCTCCTCGACAATAGTTAGCGATAGCAATAGATATTATTCTTATAACTAACCTTTGTGCAGAGTCATGTCAAGGAATAACGACCACGTACCGGAAGAAGAACCGGTAATCTCTGTTGAGGAGGATCCCGAGGAAGAATCAGAGGAGGATTCAGAGGAGGAGGATCCAGAAGAGGAATCCGAGGAGGATACAGAAGAGGAGGACCCAGAAGACGAACCGGAAGAGGTGGAAGAAGAAGTTATTTGTAGAGAGCTACCCAAAAATGTGCCTAATCTGTCCGGCTACAGATGCGATAGTTATCCACCCAGGTCACCACGCATGGATCAAAACGAAGTTAATAGTCAGTATCGTTCACCTGCTAGAGTAGCCAGATCACCAACTCCACCTATTCACCTTTCCCGACGACTTCAGCTACTGCGCGAGTCCGACAGACTGCCCGTATTCGGGTAACCCCGATTGACCCTACCTCGATTCCATTCAAATCTACCCACGACCGGGGAGGACCTTCATGTCCTAGGGCAGATACTTCATCTTCCCGTTCATTGAGTATACCTACCCCTCGCCCTGACCTCCCAAACGCAGGAAACAACTCTTGGATGGCTGTCCTGACTGACCGTGTGATAGACCACTCGATAGCCATAGCTAACATTAACCAGGAGACAAGGGACGTGACCCAGTGCTTATCGACGTTACAACAGATAGTACTGAACTTGCAGCAGTCAGATACCTACCACCATTGGTGTTTGGATAGGGTGACAGTTCGACTGTGGAACAGTTACTGGATGATGACGGTGTTGTTATTTTTATGTTTGTGGTTAGCCTATCGTTTTTACGGATAAAGGCGGAATGTTACAGATATGTGTACATGATCTTTTAATACTCCATGTATGTATATAGTAGTATGTTATGTTAACATGGGGCACAATTTTGTACATTATTACAAGCACTGACCCTTATAGGGTTAAGTCTAACAGTCACTTAGTGACAGATTTTGATATATACATGCAAGCACTGGCCTTTATCAGGCTAAGTCTATGTACATTTTAATATTAATGTACGGAACAATTTGTGAAATGTAGTATGTTATCTGGTTTACCTGTACAACATTCATTGTGATTATTATTACACAGTGACGTAGACTGGAATTAGTATTAATTGGCTTATATTTGTTTATCATTATAGAATAGCCCCAAAGAAAGCAACCCCCATGACTGAGGCAGAAATAGCAGAGATGATTTCTCGGAAAATGCAGGCAGCAATACCACTTATTGTAACACAAGTAACTGCTGGTGTTAATGCCAATATACAAACAAACTAGCAACAAATCAATAATTCTCCCCCAACCAACACTGAAACAGTTACAAATAATAATCCCCCACCTTATACAAATGCCCCTACCAATGCAAATAATCCCCCAACTGATGCAAATAATGTCAACAACAATAATCCCCCACCGAACCCAAACAATAACTATGACAACCCTAATCCCCCTCGAAGGGAATATTCGATCAAAAACTTTATGGCCTGTAAACCGATTGATTTCAAGGGCACTAAAGGGCCAAACAGGTTAATAAAATGGATCGAAAAGACTGAATCTGTTCTCAATATCAGCAATTGTCCACCCAAAAACATTGTCAAGTATGTTGCCTCTACATTTACTGATCACGCATTAATGTGGTGGAACACTACGGTGCAGATAAAAGGTCAAGATACGGTAAATCGCATGACATGGGCTGAACTCAAAACATTGATGCTAGAACATTTTTTCCCAAAGAATGAAGTACAAAGGTTAGAACATGAACTTTGGAGTTTAGAAATGAAAGGAGCGGATCATTTGGAGTATACCAACCGCTTCAACGAACTGGCTCGCCTAGTACCATGGTTAGTAACTCCCGAGGACAAACGAGTTGAACGTTATATTTGGGGTTTAGCCCCCAGAAGTGAGGAGTTTGGTGAACTCTGTTGGCCATACATCATTTGAGAATGCCGTGACTCAGGCCGGCATCGTAACTTTTGACTTGGTAAGAAGCGGAGTGTTGAGAATGGCCGGGGAATCATCAAGTATGAAGCGAACCAATTATAGATCAGGGTCACAAGGAAGGCCAACAAATAATCGTGCACGCCCGACAATACAAAATTATGTCATGAGCAGTTCTGAGGTGAAACGAGACAGGTACAAGGGACCATGGCCAAAATGTGATAAATGTAGTTTTCATCATGTGGGTGAGTGTAGGCCGTTAATCTGTCAGAAGTGTGGGAGAACGGGGCATAATGGCCCCAGTTGTAGAGTCAGTATGGGAATTGTCAACCGACCAGCCCAAGCAACTCAACCTCGTCGTCTGCAACCACCTAGACCGCAACCGATTCGTCAACAACCTATCCAACAAATCACAGCACCAGCAAACCTCCGTGCTTGCTGTGAATGTAGTAGCACAGAGCATTTTAGAAAAGATTGCCCCAAGATGAATCAAGGAGCAGTCACCGGAACCAAACATCAACCTCTGGGGCGCCTCAGGGACGCGCGCTTGTTATTGGGTCTGGAGAAGCACGACAAGACCCGAACGTTGTAACAGGTATATTTGTTGTTTCTGATCAATATGCTTCTGTGTTATTTGATACTTGTGCCGATAGAAGCTTTGTTTCCACTAGTTTTGTATCCCTGGGTAATATACCAGTTAGTGAACTAACAAATCCCTATACTATAGAACTCGCTAACGGTAACTCTATAACTGTCAACCAAATAATCCAAAACTGTTCCATAATTCTTAATGACCACCCATTCCTTATTGACCTACTCCCGGTAGAGTTAGGAAGTTTTGATGTTATTGTCGGCATGGACTCGTTAACCAAGAATAAGGCAGAGATTGTGTGTAACGACAAGACGGTTAAAATTCCTCTTCGATGTTACCTCTCGTGTCTCATCTCAAAGTGTTGAAATGTTTACACCAAGGTTATATGGCATTTTTGGCAAACTTAACTATAAAGAACCCTGATGAGAAACGCATAGAAGAGATTCCCGTTGTACGTTAATACACCGATGTCTTTCCCGATGATCTACCTGGATTACCACCGAACCGACAGGTTGAATTCCGTATTGACTTAATCCCAGGATCAGCCCCCATTGCTAAGGCACCTTACCGGCTGGCACCCTCTGAAATGCAAGAACTATCCAACCAGTTACAGGAGTTGTTAGATAAGGGTTTTATTCATCCTAGTTATTCTCCTTGGGGAGCACCGATATTGTTCGTAAAGAAGAAAGATGGAAGTTTTAGAATGTGCATTGATTACCGGGAATTAAACAAAGTTACCATAAAAAACCGATACCCTCTTCCACGAATAGACGACTTATTTGATCAACTTCAAGGGGTAAACTATTTCTTGAAAATTGACCTTCGATCCTGTTACCATCAAGTTAAAATCCAAGAGGAAGACGTGTCTAAAACGGCGTTCCGAACTCGTTATGGCCACTACGAATTCCTAGTTATGCCGTTCGGACTAACTAATGCACCCGCAGTTTTCATGGATCTTATGAATTGGGTTTGTAAACCGTACCTCGACAAATTCGTTATCGTGTTTATTGATGACATTTTGATATATTCGAAAACCAAGGAGGAACACGAGCAGCATTTACAAACTATCTTGGAGCTGTTGAGGCAGGAAAAGTTGTATGCCAAGCTATCAAAATGTGAATTCTGGCTACAAGAGGTACAATTTCTAGGGCACGTTGTTAACCAACACGGTATTCATGTAGACCCGAGCAAAATTGAAGCCATTAAGAATTGGCAAGCCCCAAAGTCACCGAAAGAAATTCGTCAATTTTTGGGTTTAGCTGGGTATTATCGGCGCTTTATTGCTAACTTTTCCAGCATAGCCCAACCTCTAACTCTTTTAACTCAAAAAGATCGTACTTATGTATGGGGAGAAGATCAAGAATCGGCTTTTCAATTGCTGAAACAGAAACTATGCCAAGCCCCGATACTGAGTCTTCCAGAAGGAACTGATGATCTGGTAGTTTATTGCGACGCGTCCCGGAAAGGGCTGGGATGCGTACTAATGCAAAGAAACAAAGTCATAGCATACGCTTCACGACAATTAAAGGTGCACGAGAAGAATTATACCACCCGTGATTTGGAACTGGACGCAGTTATTTTCGCACTTAAGATCTGGAGGCACTATTTGTATGGCACCAAATGTACGGTATACACCGACCACAAGAGACTACAGCATATTTTCGACCAGAAAGAACTAAACATGAGGCAGAGGAGATGGGTCGAGCTATTGAATGATTATGACTATGAGATTCGATACCATCCGGGCAAGGCTAATATAGTAGCAGATGCTTTGAGCAGAAAAGACAGGATCAACCCACTACGGGTCCGAGCACTTGGAATGATTGTCCAAACCAGTCTCACCGAACAAATCCGTATTGCTCAAAACGAAGCTCTGAAAGGAGATCACTTGGAAGATGAAAACTTGCATGGGACCGAGCAAAATTTTGAAGAAAGAACTGACGAAATTCTATACTACAAAAACCAAGTTTGGATTCCCACTTTCAGTAATCTGCGTGACTTGATCATGGACGAAGCCCATAAGTCCAAATACTCCATTCACCCAGGAACAAATAAAATGTATAAGGGCTTGAAGAAGTATTACTGGGGGCCCGGTATGAAGAAGGATATAGCCACATATGTCAGTAAATGTTTAACCTGTACGAGGGTTAAAGCCGAATATCAAAAGCCTTCGGGAATGTTACACCAACCGGAAATACCACAATGGAAATGGGAACAAATTACCATTGATTTTGTAACACACCTCCCAAAAACTTCCCGAGGAAATGATGCAATATGGGTGATAGTTGACCGACTAACCAAATCCGCACACTTCCTTCCCATCCGAACCACTTTCACAACCGAAAAACTTGCTCACATTTACATAAATGAAATCGTATCCCGACACAGCGTACCCGTTTCAATTATTTCTGATCGTGATAGCCATTTCACCTCTCGTTTCTGGCAAGCCATACAAGAAGCTTTGGGAACCCGAATTGACCTAAGTACCGCCTACCATCCCCAAACCGACGGTCAATCTGAGCGAACCATTCAAACCTTAGAAGATTTGCTTCGCGCTTGTGTACTAGACTTCGGTGGAAACTGGGATCAACATCTTCCACTGGTTGAATTTTCATACAATAATAGCTATTACAGTAGCATTCAAGCGACACCACATGAAGCGCTGTACGGGCGGAAATGTAGATCACCCCTGTGCTGGACTGAGGTGGGAGATACCCAAATTACACGATCTGACTTGATTCAAGAAACCACTTACAAAATTCGTAAAATCACAAGCAAATTAAAAACCGCCCGAGATCGACAGAAAAGCTACGCTGATGTTAGTAGAAAGCCGTTATCCTTTGAAATAGGCGACATTCGATTCGGTAAAACCGGTAAACTATCTCCGAGATACATTGGACCGTATGAAGTAATTTCTAAGATAGGTCCTGTAGCCTACCGACTGAAATTACCTTTGGAGTTGAGTTCTATTCACGATGTCTTTCATGTTTCGAACCTGAAAAAGTGCCTTACTGACGAAACCGAAATCGTGCCATTAAAAGACTTAAACAAAAAAGAAAAACTGAATTTCGTTGAAGAACCGGTGGAAATATTAGAGGGAAAAATAAAACAATTAAGACACAACAAAATCTCTCTAGTCAAAGTTCGATGGAACTCAGATCGGGGACCCGAATTCACGTGAGAGGGGAAATCCGAATTCAAAAAGAAATACCCGCACTTGTTTCCAAACAAAGACAAAGTAGAATAATCAAATTTCGGGGACGAAATTTTTTAACGGGGGGAGAATGTGACATTTGAGCCAAAACAAGGTACACCTCAGTACGTAATTATCGATTAAGAAAATAAACGCTTTTTGCGTAACAAAGGAACGATTAACTGAACGGGTCGGGTTATGACCCAGAAATCCCGGGGGGCCATCTATAAGTGATATACGTTTAATACAAGCTAAAGTATTAGTAATATGGTCTGAGTTTGATAGCAAACAAGTTAAACGAAAACATGCTCGTTTAACTACCCGCTATAGATTTAAACGCGAAAGATAATTACAAACCAAGCATTGTATCATCCGTTAAGCCAAAAAAGACTTACCAAACATTTATTTGAAATGTTTTCAGCGATCCGTGAAAATATTTTTGATTTTTACAAATGTATAGTATGTTTTTATAAATTTACACAAAAATAGCCGAAAAACACTCGTTTTCGCACTCTTTGACGCACCCGGTATATTGTTCATGGCAAAAACCGAACCCAATATAAAATTGGACTTGGCATTTCACATCTGGGAACTCAAAACAAGTAGTGGGCCAAAAATTGGGCAAAGGGGGGGCCCAAGTAAACTTGCGGCCGTCAAACCCCCCCCCCCCCCCCCCCCAATAATGATATTATAAATGGTTACTTCCTATTTAAGCAATCCTAGACATGTGAACAACATTATTTATCAGAATTCTGGAGATTACAATCTGACTTCTTCATTCATGCTCAAACCCTAGGTAAATATTAATTTTAATCAAGTTTTTCAACTTGTTAATCTTGTTTAATACCATATAAACATAGTTTGATTACCAAAAATCATTCCTAACCATGAAAAAATCTTAAAAATGGTCCAAAAACATTTTTTGATCATACACATGGTTAGGAACCTGGTTTGATAGTTTTTTTTGGCCATAAACACGGATTAAAGGGTTGAAACGGCGTTTTTACGGTTCAAAAGTTCGTTTTTGTGCAATAGCCGAAACCCTAAGTTAAAGGGCTGTTCTATTGATGAAACCTGCTTGGTTTGTGATATAGGACATGTACCTAGCCTACATAGGAGCACAAGATCTTGAAAAGTTGATTAGAAAGGCGGAAACGAACCAAAACCGCTAAGGTAATGCCGAAACACTCACTTACGGGCTGTTTAGGTTAAGGTTGTGATGTGCATATTATTAGGCCTTGAAATTTTGCAGGGACCTCAGGGACCATGTCAATGAGTACCTGTTCAAATTTGGTAATTGTTTGACCATCCGAGAATATTTGGCTAATTTATTACCGAATTGGGACGTTTATTTGGGAAAAATAGCTAAAATACTTCAAAAATTATGAAATTTTTATGTGAACTCAAATTGATATATTTGGATCACATATGAATTTTGGGATCATTTGGAGAAGTCTAAAGGTGTTTTGTGTATATGCGTTCGTGTGAATTTTTATAGCCGAATTTAGGTCGAAAAGAATATCGCACGAGCTTTTTACAATCTGGAATTGATACAGGTTGTTTTGGGACATGATTTGAGCATTCAGGAATTTTGGTGGAATTTTTGGAAATTGTTTGGGATAAACGGACGATTTTCAGGCGAAATATAGCTGATAAAATGAATTTTTATAAATTAATAAATCAGTAAAAAAATTCCAGAAATATTTTTATAAAAATCTATATATTTTAATTGATAAGTGGCTAAATTTTCATAATTTAATGGTTAACAGTTAATTAATTATGCTAATTTAAAGATTAAACAAATTTAGTTTGCATAAAACCCGGCAAGTTCGCGATTAACGATTCTGCGGGAATATTAAAACACCAAGAGTGATCAAAAATAATATTTTTGGACTAATTATGTAAAGACGAACTTTTCTATGAGAAACCTGGACAATCCGGGTGGATTGTGCGCGTTTCTTCTTAAATCAAACTGAATAAACGGAAACGGGCCCGTGGCTAATCTGGGACCCCAGTATGTGATCCTTCTTTATAACTTAATCATTTTGTTAACCAATACATTTACCCAATCTTATTTTCCCATAACTGTTTTCTGAACGCGTAAACGAACAACTTGGCCCAGCTGGAAAAAGGGGAACCTGAGCCAAGTTCAGTTCTATGTATTAGACATTGAACAACATCACAACCTAAGCCTATTGCCACTTTCTGGGCGTTCCAGCTACACCCAGATTAGCTATACAGCCCAGTTTAGTATTGAGGTTATAATAATATTAAAATATTAATATTATTATAATATTGATTATAGGAACAATTGATAGCGGACCGAACAAACCACGAGCTGATACAGTACTGATTATCTACTAAACCGTGAGTTTCATGACCCCACTCTTTAAACAGTTTTACGAACTTTTGGGGTGAAAAGCATGTTTTATTACATATACATACCTGAAACTTGTATTGATGTGAATTATCTAAGTGCTAACACACGAAAGTCCTCACGATCACAGTGATTAACTTCGAGCCGGTGGCTTGTGAATAGTACTATTGGTTTGACAAACCCAAACGGAGCCGGCGTGTATTGCTGAGACTTTATCTCGTTTGCACATGACCATAATTATACAACACGCTATGTAGTGTTACACATAGCTACTTGGGGCATGTTGTGGGCGGAAAGGGGCCACAGTGGTTGATTGAGCGTGGGAAATGGATGCACGCAGCACATACAGTCAAGGCTTCACTGTAGCTTAGCATAATTAGATCATTTACATACACACATACTTATTTCATGATTACAAGTGTTAACTTGTGAATACTCATTACGGTTTTCTTGAAACTCGTGAAACTCACAAACTCTAGTAGTTGACCCGTTTTAAACTGCTTTTCAGGTGTACCTAAATCGGAATGATTTGGTGTTCTGTTACTAGCCCAAGGTGTGTGGTTGATGCTATGTGAATAGAGGCAAGGGTGTTAGTAGTAAGAACGTATAGTTAACGAACTAGGATTGTTTGTATCACCTAGACTGTAAAACAATGATAGAACAAAGAAATGTAATATATTGTAAATTAGCTTGTAATGTTTCTTTATAAACAATGTGTTGATACCAGAGGTGTCTGTTACATTTCCGTTTTACGCTTCATCATTGTGCTAGTCGGGGTGTGACAGAAACCCTGCTTTTGCAAGACTCAAATGTTTACAAAAGAATAAAGAATGTGAATGCTAGAAACCAATTCAATATGCAGAATTTGATGTTTTACCATGGCTGTTAAATAATCAAATGGAAATCATGGAGGTTCCTGCTTCTCCAAAACCTGATGTTGAAGAGAGTGAAGAGGGTGATGAGAGTGATTTTGATGATTCAAGTGACAGTGAAGATGATGATGATCATAATGAAGGTGGAAATGAGGAGTTGGTTGTTAATGAAAATATTGTGCTGAATGAGCAAGTAAATGATAATGTGGTGATTGTAGGAAATGAAGATGATGCTGGAGTTGAAGTTGAGAATGTGATAGTAGAAGAACCTGTTGTTGCTAAGGATGAAACTATTGATGAGCCTGCTGATGAGAATGAAGCTGTTGAAGATGATATATTTTTTGACAATATGATTAATCAGATTACTGAAACAATTCATATGATAACCCCAACAGTCTCACCAGACCATATCAATAAATCAGCGTTAAACATCACTTCACTACCGTCCTCTCCTGTACAAGAACCTACTAATTACCCATCAAGTTCTTCACCACCAAACTCACCTATCAATGAATCTACCCTAGCATTAATAGAACAACCAATCCAACAACAATAGAAACCATCCCAAGAACAACCAGAAACCATTCGACAACCCATAACTGATACTACATTTACTCCTTACTCACCAGAATCTGTTTCAACCCAGCTTGAATCTGAACCTGAATTGGTACCAGGAGTCACTAATCTCCTCACCTGAAAATACTTATCGAGCTTTGTTAACATGAACTGTAGTTTTGGAGTCTAAAAGCATGGACCTTAAACAGAAAAATGCGTCCGTTGAAGAAGCATTAGAGGTTGCTCTTAAAAGAATTCGAACCCTGGAGCAATTGGAGTTTGAGAAGATCTTAATGCACCAAAACAGGAGGGGAATATCAATGCCTTGAACCTGATAAAAGAAACTTACGAAGAAAGTGAAAGTGAAGAGGAAGTAGTCATGGACAATGCCCTGAACATGATAGAAACTAAGTATGGTATGAGAAATGATAAGCAGCAGGTTGACATGGTAGGAGAGAATGTTGAACGAGAGGGGGAGAAGAAAAATGAAAGTGAAGTACAGGCTGATGTCGATGCTGAAAGGAGGAAGTTGAAGGGTAAAGGTGTGGACGAACATATGTAGATTTACAGCCCACAAGAGGCCCTAAACTAACATTAGGAGATGAATTTCTGAATATTGAAATTGTTGAAGATGCAAATGTGGCATAACCAGAAAATGTACTTGAAGTGATGGAATTGAGAGATGCAGAGATTGAACAAGATGAGATACCTCAAGAGGTGATCCAGACCTTGATTGAATTGAAAAACAAAGAAGATGAATAAGACGCTATAAAGAAAAATGTGGATTTTCGCCTTTCTATGGTGATAGTACATTCAAAGATAAGTCTGAAACTAAATCAGTGATTACTAAAGCAGAGGAAGATAAGAAAAAATATGAGCTAGAACCAATGTCAAGGAGCGAGTATGAAGGCTTAGTTTCGGACATGGTGGTTCTGAGAACTTACTATGATGTGTTGGTGAATCCCAAAAAATGGCATGAGCATACTGTGACATATGTGAGAAAGAGGAAGAGAGAGTATGAAGAAAAGATGGAAAAGGCTAGTGGCATTGTTCATCAAAAGATTACTGAATTTTAGAAAGTTGATGAAGCCACTCAGCCAACTGTAGATGAAGAGACAAATGAATTCAAAGTTGATGCTGAAAAACCAATTAATGCGGTGCCATTGAGATAGTTTACACCAGAACCTGAACATCTACCAATATCTGAGCCAATAATTGAAGAAATTAATGTTAATCAAGAGGAAACCCCAAGAGCTAAATGACAAAAGTCTACTACTTCAAATACCAAAAAGGGGGGAAGTTTTAACCAAGAAGGTGTCTGAGAGGATGTTTTTCTCAATGAGGATCGGATAACTCGATATTGATCTACGAAACTGAAAACGCACGGTGAATGTTTCGGTACGTTTCGGTACTAATCGGCAAACGAAAACAACCGAGCATGTACACTGATGTAATATATTAACTCGTTGAAGCTCTATTATCAATTTTGGCATACTATCGTTACAATATGTGTCTCTTAAGAATATCAGTTGTGTCCCTGACTTTGTAACTAACTGAATCCTATTTATATATAAATCACATTCGCTACTTAACACTCCACAAACCCATTCGTTATGTCTTGATCAGCAGCACCATTCCTTAATTAACATTCCAATCATTAAACTCGCATTCCTATTCCATTTCACATTCGTTATAGAAGCATATAGGCTCATTCGTCTCCTTTCTTTAATGAATAACAAATTCATGCTCATTCGTTAATCTTTTGCAACTCATACAACGACAAAGCAACTCGTCGGTTTAATTCCCAGAATTTATCACATTTCATGTACTAACAGACTCCCCCCTTGACAATTGCTGGAGTTCGTTTAACTTTTAGTCTTTGTGGCTTTCAGTTGGTCTTCATATGAGTCTTTATACATATAATGCCATGATGAAAATGCATTAACAAACTCCCCCTTGGCATTAGCTGTATGTTTCTAAATTTTATCAGCATAAAGCTTGCACACACGATCAGCATCTTCACTCCCCCTTAACACGAAAACTCTGCCCTACCTTAAATTCACCATCTTGAGAAGATTCAAGGATTGAATAATCATCACTCTTTCAAAACTGCAGTCAATCAACACATTCCATCAATAAACCGTAAAGTTTATCTTGATGTAGCATTTGAGCACAAAATGTATGAACTAGAATGTGTAATGGTGAAAACATTTTTGTAACACAGCAAAGAAATTTGAAAATGTGTATCGCTTGTCGGAAGATCAAAAATAAATTGGAAAGAAAAATCTTTTTGGTATTTACAAACTTTATGCTAAAACACACCCCTTTTCCTGCCTCCGAATCTATTAGGTAAGGACCTTCTCACTTCGGAGCTAGCTTTCCATCTGCTGGGTTAGTGGTATTCTGAAATGCTTTTCTTAGCACCATGTCACCTATTTGGAATCTTCGAATCCTGATATTCTTGTTGTAGGACTTGGCTATTCTTTGTTGGTATGCTGCCATTCTAATCCTAGCAAGATCCCTGAGTTCATCGATGGTATCCAGGTCTTTGGTTAGATTTTGTTTGTTGGACTCAGTATCCTGGATGCTGGTTCTTGCTGTGGGGATTACCAACTCTGTAGGGATAACAGCTTCGGCCCCAAACACCAAGAATAAAGGTGTTTGTCCCGTTGCATTTTTCGAAGTGGTTCTATCAGCCCAAAGAAAAAATGGTAGTTCCTTTGCCCATTTTCCTTTCTTGGATCCCAATTTCTTCTTCAGATTGTTGATGATGATCTTGTTACTGGATTCTGCTTGACCGTTAGCTTGAGGATGCACTAGAGTTGAAGTCACTATCTTGATTCCCCAACTTTGACAAAAGTTGGTTGTTCTACTACCGATGAACTGTGATCCATTATCACATACAATCTCCGTCGGGATACCAAATCTTGTCAGGATATTGTGCTTGATGAATGAGATCACATCCTTTTCTTTAATTTGAACGAATGCCTCTGCTTCAATCTACTTGGAGAAGTAATGTGTCATGGCCAGCATAAAGACTTTTCCACCAGGATCCTTGGGCCGCTTTCCCACAATATCCATTCCCCATTTCATAAATGGCCATGGGGAGATGATAGGATATAATGGTTCAGCTGGTTGATGTAATATGTTGCTGTGTCTTTGGCATGCATCACACTTCTTGGATAAATCCATTGCATCTCTCTTCATTGTTGGCCAGAAGTAGTCTGTCCTTAGTATCTTGGATGCTAAGGCTCTGCCCCCAGTGTGGTTTCCACAATCGCCTTCATGTATGTCTTTGAGAACTTCTTGTGCTTCTTGATATTCCAAGCATCTCAAGTATGGACCTGCAAGTGATTTTCTATATAATACATTATTTAGGATAATATACTGGGTTACCTTCATTCGGTATGCTCGGGGATTTTCTCGTTTTGGGATCTCGTTATCCTGTAGATACCGTATTATGGGATTGGTCCAAGATGCTGGATTACCCTTAGAATTTGAAGTTTCTAAGATTTCGAGGTTCTCCTTTGTTGCCGGAGTCAAGATATGCACGATAGGTATCTTGACATCTCCTGGTATCTTGAGAGCTGATGCCAAGTTTGCTAAGGCATCTGCTTCAGTGTTCTGTTCCCTTGGTACCTGCACTATATCAAATATTTCGAAACACATAGCTAATTGCTTGACTACTTCTAAATATTTCGCTAAGTTTTCTACATTCGCTGCATAAGAGCCATTGAAATGGTTAGCTAATAAGAAAGAATCAACGTAAACTTGAAGATAACTGACCTTCATATCTTTAGTTAATTGCAAACCAGCTATTAAGGCCTCATATTCAGCCTCATTATTAGTAGCCTGAAAGTCACAAGATATAGATAGAGGTATTATGTCCCCCGGTGACGATTTTAGCAGGATACCTAGACCTATTTCTCTTATGTTGGAGGCACCATCGGTATGCAAAGTCCAACTTTCCTTGACGTTCAATTGTTGAACTTCCTTTTCAACTTCTTCAAGTATATCCTGGCTAAAATCAGCCACAAAGTTGGCAAGTGCCAGAGATTTGATGGTTGTTCTTGGCTCATACAAGATATCGTATGCACTAAGTTTCATAGCCCATTTTACCATCCTACCTGATATTTCTGGTTTTCTCAAAACAGCTTTAATAGCATAGTTAGTCTTTACATGTATAGCATGAGTTTAAAAGTAATGCCTTAGTTTAGTGGAAGCCATTATAAGTGCTAAAATTAACTTTTCAAGATAAGTATACCTGGATTCAGCATCTAGTAGACGTTTACTTACATAATATATTGGATGTTGTTGACCTTTATGATCCTTGACTAACACGGCACTGATTGCACTCCCAGAAACGGCTAAGTACAGGGATAGAGGCTCACCATCAACTGGCTTCATTAGAAGTGGTGCTGAGGATAAGTATTCCTTCAGGGATACCAATGCTCTTTTTTGCTTTTCTCCCCATTCGAACTTTTGATTCTTCCTCAAGATATCATAGAAGTCTTTACACTTCTCTGAAGATCTTGAGATGAATCTGTTGAGAGCAGCTATTCTTCCGGTCAACCTTTGGACATCTTTGACATTTCTTGGTGATTTGATATCCAGGATAGCATTGATCTGCTCTGGGCTTGCTTCTATTCCTCTCTTGGTGACCATGTATCCCAGGAATTTTCCAGCTTTGACCCCAAAGTGACACTTGGCTGGATTCAATTTCATGTTGTATTCATCTAGGATATCAAATGCTGTTGCTAAGTCTTTGAGATTATCCTCAGCCTTTTTTGACTTCACCACCATGTCATCTATGTAGACTTCCATCGTGTCCCCCAGTTGGTCTTTGAACATCATGTTCACGAGCCTTTGGTATGTTGCACCTGCATTTTTAAGTCTAAAAGGCATTGCAGTATAACAGTATATACCTGTAGGAGTCATGAAGGCTGTGTCTTCTTGATCCGAAGGTTCCATTTGAATTTGCTGAAATCCTGAGGATGCGTTCATGAAGGTTAGCAGTTCATGGCCAGCGGTTGCTTCGACCATTGAGTCGATGTGTGGGAGTGGGAATGGGTCTTTTGGGCAGGCCTTATTCAGGTCTGTGAAGTCCACACATACTCTCCATTTTCCATTTTTCTTCTGGATATCAACTAGATTGACCAACCATCTAGGATATTGGACTTCTCTTATCATTTTGGTTTTGAGTAGCTTTTGCACCTCTTCGCTTTTGATGTACTGGCCTGAAAGATTTGTCTATACCAAGTTTATGAGTGATTATAGATTTAGATATACCTGTCATATCTTCATGTTTCCAAGCGAAGGTAGAATCTCTTTTCTTTAGAAATGATATCAATTCCATCTCAATATCCTCAGGAATACTTGATCCTAACAATACTTTGACTTCAGTATCCTGAGGATCTAAAGATACTTCCTTTACATCATGCTCTCTTGCTTGCAGGACCTTACCTGGTTGTTGCTGTAATTGCTATGCTTAAGTAGGCTTTGAAGTCCATTTCATTGATGAAGCATAACATTCCTTGGCATCTTGTTGATCACTCTCAATTTTGATGACTCCCCAAGGACTTGGGAGTTTCACACACTGATGGTATGTTGAGGGTGCTGCCTTCATGCTGTGGATCCAGGGCCTGCCTAAAATCACATTGCAACAAGATAAAGAGTCAATAAAGCTAAACTTTTGTAGGGAGTTAGTTCCCCCAATATATATTGGAAGTTTGATTTCTACCAAGGTGTTCTTGGTTTTGCCGCTGAATCCGACAAGAACTGAGGATTTCGGGATAATCTATGTTTCTGGGATATCCATTTTCTTCAATGCATCCATCTGGATAATGTTTACAGAGCTTCCCTCATCAATGAGCATACTGCGCACAAAATAGTTAGCTATATATAAAGTGATTACAAGACCGTCGTGGTTGGGATCCACAAGGTCACATCTATCTTTCTCGTCGAAGGATATGATTCTTTGAGTTGTCAATGTCGAAGTACGGAGAGGTCTTTCTCCGTTGTCCATCTTCGTTTCTCTGGAATGTTTCTTGGCGGCTGAATATGAGGTCTCGCAGATGTCAGATTCTCCAGGGATAAAGGATACCACCTTAGCTCCGGGTGGTGGAGAAGGTGCCCTTTCAGGTATCTTGACAGGATCCTGACTCTTGTTCTTATTTTTTCCAAATAGTTCCTTTAGGTGTCCCTTACTAAGAAGGTACCCTATCTCCTTCCGGAGTGCTATACAATCATTTGTCCGATGGCCAAATTCTTCATGGAATTTACACCATTTTGACTTGTCTTTGTTTGATCCGGGCTTCTCATTCTTCTTAGGCCGTCTGGCCTTGTCACCAAAATCCTGCATGGCACAAATTACACCACCTGTCATTTTAAAGCAATATTCGGATATTTTGGGATATTGTTCGTCATCTTCGTCTTCTTCCACAACGTTGATCTTGGGATTATCTTGCTTGGAATAAGGCTTTGGCCTAAAGAACTTTTGGGTTGAGTCTGATTTCTTGTTGGTAGACTCGTATTTTGGGATAACCAAACCTCCATGAGCCTTCTTATCATCTTCCAGCCGAATGTATTTCAACGCCCTGTTTCTGACTTCATCTAGATTTCTGCATGGAGTCATGACGAGGTCGTCGTAGAAAGGAGAATCCTTCCTAAGTCCCATCTTGAAGGCTTCAATAGCAGCTGCCATATCAAGGTTGGGGATTTCCAAAGCTTCCTTGCTAAATCTGATTATGTAATCCCTTAGGGATTCATTATTATGCTAAACAATTCTATATAAATCACCTGTCATTTTCTCAAAAGATCTACTACAAGAAAATTGATTATTAAACAAGTTAATTAAATAAGCAAAGGAAGTGATAATATTGGAAGGAATACTTAATAACCATTTGAGGGCCGGCCCTGTTAGTGTTGAACCAATCCCTTTACATAGACAGGCTTCTTTGATTTCTGTGGGGATAGGGTTGACCTCCATCCTTTCTTTGTATTGAGCTACATGCTCCTCAGGATCCGTAGTGCCGTCATAAAGTTTCATATTGGGCGTCTGGAATTTCCTGGGGATCTCCACGTCGCATATGGGCTAAGTGAACCTGGAAAGTTTGTTGCTGCCCGCTGAAACTTCAGCTATGGGACGGATTATCCCGGGGATACTGGAAATCATGTCTTTCATCTTCTGTAATTCCCTGGCTATATCGGGGGATATCCCCTTGTCCTGCACAGATCCACATTTAGTGTATAAATTAGAATTAAGTAAACTATTACCAGGATCTTGGTTAGGTCTTTGGTATCCTGAGCTTGGGCGGTAATTCCTCCATTGATGGTATCCCCAGGATAACGCGGTGCCTACATAGGAATGTCATCTCCAACATGCACTTCCGAGGACATCATAGGGGATCATGATGAGAATATACTAGTGGACACAGTTGAGCGAGGATACATGTTGATGGACCCTGGCCTCGTTGATCCGGGTAACTCCAAGGATACCGAAGGAAGAGCTCCCTAGTATCCCGATTGCTGCTGCGATGGAATGCTTGATGTTTGTGTCCCCAAGGATCCGGGATTCTGAAGGATAAATGATCCTGGAGAATCAAAATCAAGGACCCTGGGTATGATTGGAGTGGCCTCCTGCCCTGGTTTCTTTTTGATTCCTTCAATCTCCTTGAATAGCCTTGAGTTGGTCTTCTCTTGCTTCTCTATGTGCATTTTGATCTGTTTCATCAAAGAAAAAATACATTGTTAGAAATAACCGGATCTACCCGTGTAGAGGATCCCGAAAATGGTGGAAGTTCTCCTCTGGGCTGAGTATTTTTCTTCGGCAGTGGTGAAGGTCCTGGGTTAACACTTGAAGCAGTAGTGACCACTGGAGCAAAGACTAAACTGGTTTTTGGTTGTGAGGCCATTGTAAAGAGAATGAAGGTGAATGAAATAAACGGATTTAATGGATAAAAGCACCGTTAGCCCCACGGTGGGCGCCAAATTGTTTTGGTCAAAAATTAACAACGATGATTTCGTAACCAAATTAGTAATCGGGACTAGGTGCTTATATGAAATGAACGTAAAAGTACTTGAACATAAGGATTTGTTTCGAGGAAAAAACCCGTTATCCTTAGGATAACAAGCAAAAAACCCCGGGCGGTGAAAACTATCACCACCAGTTTTTTAATAATAAAGGTGATTACAATGGTGGAGCTCAAACTTGATCGTGATTACAAGGAATGCGAGTACTACTAAGTTCTCGAGTGCTAGAGTGTGTGTGATGATCGAAGTTTGCAGCTTTATTTATAAGAAATGAGTACAACAAACTTTGCCTATAATTTAGGAAATATGAGACTAGATCCAATTAGCCGTTAACTTCTTCAATTAATCATGTTTTCCTTATTGGCCACGTTCTAATAACATCAAGTCCGAATCTTCAGCTAATCTCGATAAGTCATTTGACCTGGTAAACAAGGAAAGTGGCGACAATGTGTTAGTTATATAACATATTTAGGATACATGTTACCTTGGAGGATACCGCATCCTGGAGTTGTTTTGAATACAACGTTTGCTGGGAATACAGAAAATCCGAGCCCTAACAAGTACTTATATATTTAACCTAAGTATTTAAATCTAAGTACAAAAAGACATCAATAAATCGTGTAACACACATCTAGTTTTTTCTAACAATTTGCTTAATAATATTTATATTATTTATTTTATTAAAATGCTAGTTATAATTTACTTAAAGTTAAAAGTTATTTTTAAAATTTTTTGTAAACTTTTAGATTTTAAAAAACCAAGTTTCCGGTTTTGTCGGTTTCGCTAACGGCGAAACCGGTCAACATTTTAGTGTCAAAATTTATTATTTAAAGTATAGGAGTTTCTTTTTAAGTTAAAATATATAAGTTTTGTGAGTTATATTATAAAAATATTTTCTCGTTTTAGTTAATTTTTTTTCACAAAAATGGCTATCTTTGACATTTTCGCGTCGGTTTTTCGCGACGCGAATTGTTTAAGATCAAGTTTTATCAACTTGGCCTTATTATATATATATATATATATATATACTATATTACATAATATATATCATTTTAAGGTTTTAAAGGAAGTTCTAAAAACAGTTTTTAAAACCTTGTCGGTTTTGCATTAAAAAGCCGATTTTTCGACCGTTTTCGCAACCGACTATCAAACATGTAAAACACATTATGCTTCAAGTATAGTCATTTCAACATCCTTAAATATAAAAATTTCCATAAGTGAAATAAATAATATGTAAATAAAAATTTCATTAAAATAAAGTGTCAGTTTTGCATGTAGCAAGT